>NC_041394.2:262030509-262228009 GCF_900747795.2 Erpetoichthys calabaricus | reverse complement strand
AATGATAAAGAGTTGGGGTACTAGCCTGGTAACACCATATAAATGGATTTCCAAAACAAAAGAAAAACACGCAATAATTGCAGAGACAACATTCCAGATGTGAGTTCAGGGGGGTATTTTTCGTACATGGATTACTCGTTTAGCCGGCTGTAATTGTTGACGATTTGACCTGATCCTGGATCTGTCGGTTTTTCGAAACTCTTGATGGAAGTGTTGTCATAGCAGCACATCCAAATCCTCAAACCTGCTCGGAGCAGGTTTGTTCTACTTAAACAAGGATCAGTTTACACACGTAATCAGTGACGGTGCGTGGAAGTCATCCAGTCATGGCTTCGCCGTTCATGAATGAGTGACCAATTGATATTGGTGCGCAAATTATAAGAAGAGAATTTCATATAGAGAGGGTTTTGCGTGATTGGCAAGATCCTTTATTGCTCTCGGAGGAAATTCTTTTCAAAAGATCCCGCTTTAGCCGAGGGGGAATATTGTACCTCAAAAATTTATTAGCTCCGTATATTCGAAGTCAAACTCAGTGAAGTCGGGCTCTCACAACCACACAGACAGTATGCATTGCTTTGAGGTTTTTTACAAGCGGCATTTTTTTATATACTGTAGGCGATGTGGAAAATCTAACTACAAGTGCAGTTTGCCAGGCAATTTGTAAAGTCTGTTTGGCTCTGAAATATTTCCTTCGGGTTTTCATTGTGTTTCCTGGACACGTGCGTGTACAGACAATAAAAGAGGCGTTTCATGCCATTGCAGGTAGGTAATACACAGGCTAAAACACCCACAGTTCCATGAAGAATCTCAATCAGCCTAACATTCTCATTACTAGGATTTCCAAATGTGATTGGGGCACATGGGACTGATCAGAGTTGAGTTTGATCAAACATTATTTGGAAAATGTACCTCTCCTCCTGATGAATAATCAGACACAGTGTCTTCATCAAATATTTGACCTTCGTCAATATCTCGTTGGTCAGACACAGGTTCAAGGGATCTGATATTCCCTGCAACTGACCCAACAAAAAAGAGGGCTATATGGAACATACCAATGGCACACATGGAGGACAAATATATGCAATGACCATCCTTTACCTGAAATGAAGTGACCACTACATCCTGCCACTGGTTCTGAGGAGGAGCTTCCCCCTGGAATACCCTCAGAAACAGGGCGATGGACATTTTGCTGGAGAGCCAACTCTTCTGCAGGGGTTAGGTCTGGACTGCGTGGACCTCCACCTGTTTTTTGCTTGTCTGCCTTCTTATTAGCTTTAAAATTAATGTTTTTTATATTATATATGATTATGTCAACAATTCTTTAAATAGTTATATACCAATATTTACCAGTTTGAAGTATATTCTTGTACTTCACTTTAACCTGTTCCCATGTTCTCCATGTGCTCACGTTTGATCTGGAATTATGACATATTAAATAATAATTAATCTGACACATAGGAAATGAAACGCTGCATTCAGTAAGTACAATGTACACTACTTAGCGTTTAATTTGTCGGCCACTTTTTGCCAGCCGTCTTTTCTGCTCTGGGCTGCTTTTGCAGTGTTACCCCTTGTGCATATTAAATCTTGAAATTCTTCATGTCCTTCGAATAAAAGGTCTTGCGCCGCATGTGTGAAAAAAAATGGGCCCGTTCTTTCGTCATTTTGTTACAGCCTATCAAAGACTTGCTGATCATGTTTTCTAGAATCGATGTATATGGGCTTTTCACTCAGCGTGGGCGCACGCATTCATCTCGTATGATTAGATCCAGCTGGACTACTCTAATACACGGCTGCGTTTGAAAAACCGACTTATCTGGATGAGTTTCACTGGCATTATCTCATCCAAGATGAGGCACCTGATCTCGGATGATTTAAGCGACATACGGAAAATACCCCCCAGGACTGAAATGATAAAGATGATGGAGATTCCACTTTTCAGAAATCCTGGCAGGAACAGGCAGGCCCATGTTGGCAGTGATATCAGAGGTGTTATAGCCATCAATCCTCTGGTCTCAGCTCCTTTTTCACTACGACAGACCGATGCAGAACCCTCATCACTGCGGACGCTGCACCAATCCGCCTGTCGATCTCACAATGTTAATTTTTCAAGCCAAAAATGTTATAAAGTATCAAAATGCCTGTTGAGATTATATACATTGCACAATAACATTTACAAATCATTTTAAGAAGGAGGAAAAATCACAAAGCAAAACGTTGTTGAGACATTCAGCCATTTTAAAAGGAATCTGGTTTTGTCCTTATCTTTTCCTCTGTAGTATGTTTCAGGGCCAGGGGCATGGATTCATGTCGGAAAGTCATCACCAAGCACCAATATTGACATTATTGGGTGTGGATGAAAAGCTGTCTCTGTTCTATAGACAACTAAGCAAAAATATCTGAAAACGTCACACAGTCACTTATGCATGTTCTGTCAGAAGCAACCCATATGTAACCCTGGCTCCTCACCACCGTCTATGCATCAGTGCACATCCGATGGACTCCAGCAGCCATGTGATGCATCCAAATTGCTCTCTAAGTCCTGTGCTTATTTTCTTCCTGCCCTGCCACTGATCATATAGCTCCTTTTATGCCATCTTCTCTAGGTATTGCAGAGTTGTCATTCCTGCCTCACAGCACCAGTGCCTGAATGAGATTTATATATTCTCCCTTTGTATTTATGGATTGATTGGTATCAGTGAATGTCAGTGAGTTTACTCACTTGAAAAAACTGCCTTAAGTTTTTTAGTGCCATATTGTAGTGTCAGGTTTGTTGAGTTCAAGACTGCAACTAGTTGAGATCAAGCCATCACCAAGTCTAAACGGGGGGGTTGAGACCATGTCAGGACAAAATCCAAATAATAAACACACCTGAGTTGAAAACCAAGCATTAACTAGAATTTATCTGGTTTTAGCCCAAATTTGCTAATTCAGTAATGGAGCAAGAGACTACTGAACCCCTGCACATTCACTTGAGACCATGGATTAGAGCTTGGAAAAGGATCTCACCAGTCATTCAGTGGTAGCATATACAACAGGACACTGAAATGTGGCAGTGGACATGTAGCTCTAATCCTATTCGAAAAATGTGATCATTCTTCAAATTACAGAAATTAACAAACACAAATGTACGTAACAGTTAATGGTTTTGGAGTATTTTTATAGCTTGAGACTGTTTTATTTTTTTATATAATCATTTTGCACTTTTATTAATTCAAAAACAATGCTAAACAACAGCATCATAGGGTGATATTAGGCCACGTTATTTATTTAAAATATAGTTTTTCACCTTCTATTACACTCAACACTTTATAATAATATGTAACTCACAGCTTTATGAAGGGTGTTGTGCTTCATTGAAGTAAAAGTCATAAGAAGTCAAACCAAAACATCACATTTTCATGGACTATTCAACATCAGACTTAATTATAATGCTATTACACAGATCCATACAAAGCAAAGATCAGGCTACTAAAGCTAAAACTGTACAAAACATCCTGCTCATGTTAGCACATAAAGCATTGTATTGGTTACTTGCAAAACAAAAAAATTGGATAAAACTCAACTTTATTTTTTTAAAGAGTATGGTACCTGCTCAATGCAGTTATTCCAAATAATTCAATTTCTTTTCTATAATATGTTCTATGATTTTTTATAATTGTAGTTAATATGTTTGTGCACATTAGTCCTAAAATACCAATGCCCAGCAGTGTCCATAACAGAATTATAGATGTGTATGGTTATACTTGGGAAACAGGAGGATATGGCTTCTTTCATTTTCAAACATAATATTGAAAACTTGAAAAACATGTAATTTATCCTTTTTTAGCTGGGACAGAAAAACATATTATGGACAAGCACTTTGACATTTTTATTTTAATCTGCAAATAACAAGTTAACATTAAAAATTACATTTTTCAGCAGTTGTATTACAACACACAGAAGCCATCAACTTGAGTCTTTGCAGCTGTCTGCTAACTCAATTCTGTCTATATAATATAAGTTATGAAACATTTTTTCTTTTTAAAGAAAGTTAAGTGCATGACCAAATTTTCTGCACAGTGATGGACACTAATGTACTTCATATGTAGTTAGCCAAAACATTTCTGATTCCACCTAATATTGTTTGTATGTATTTGTCATATGCAAGTCCAGAGAAGAATAGGTGTTTTCAATCAAACAAAACTGCGTCTGCAATGGCTACGTTGATTTGATATAAAAAAGCAAAAGTTATTGTAGTGACAGGACAGATTAACCTGGCATGCTTTTATGGACTTATCAAGGGCCTCGTGTATAAACAGTGCGTATGAACAAAAATGTTGCGTATGCCTGTTTAAAAACTAAATTTGGTGTAAAACTATGCACATTTTCACGGCAGTCTCAGATCTAGCGTACATAACATTTCTGCTCGGTTTTGTAAACAGTCAACACCCAGCCTCCAAACAGTGCTATAGTTCTGTGTGGTTTTCCTTTCATTTTTTGATTCACATCCATGACATGAGCTTTATCAAACACACTGCAATGAATTGTATATCGTTTACTAATTTAAAGCACGAGAATCAATTTGTACCAATTTGTATCAATTTGCAACAATATATTGGTGCACGGAATGGTCAAACTATTCCAATTACCATAGCTGCTTTAGCGTTATTAGAAGGCATCACAAATGAATTAGAAGAGAGTACATATTTAGAAATCATACTAAATTCTTGTCCCATGATGATGACTGGCTTCGATCTTCTTGGAGTTGTCTGCTGTTAGAATATTAGATAGATAGATAGATAGATAGATAGATAGATAGATAGATAGATAGATAGATAGATAGATAGATAGATAGATAGATAGATAGATAGATGGATCGCTCTGCCATGGATGTCAAACTGTCCAGCTCCATGCCTACAATAGAGCTTGCCTTTCCTCACCAGTTTGTCCAGGTGTGAGGTGTCTTTCTTCTTTATGCTGCCTCCCCAGCACACCACCACGTAGAAGAGGGCACTCGCCACAATCATCTGATAGAACATCTGCAGCATCTTATTGCAGATGTTGAAGGACGCCAGCCTTCTAAGGAAGTATAGTCGGCTCTGTCCTCTCTTGCAAAGAGCATCAGTATTGGCAGTCCAGTCCAATTTATCATCCAGCTGCACTCCCAGGTATTTATAGGTCTGCACCATCTGCACACAGTCACCTCTGATGATCACAGGGTCCAGGAGGGGCCTGGGTCTCCTAAAATCCACCACCAGCTCCTTGGTTTTGCTGGTGTTCAGGTGTAAGTGGTTTGAGTCGCACCATTTAACAAAGTCCTTGATGAGGTTCCTATACTCCTCCTCCTGCTCACTCCTGATGCAGTCCACTATAGCAGTGTTGTCAGCGAATTTTTGCACGTGGCAGGACTCCGAGTTGTATTGGAAGTCCGATGTATATAGGCTGAACAGGACTGGAGAAAGTACAGTCCCCTGCAGCGCTCCTGTGTTGCTGACCACAATGTCAGACCTGCAGTTCCTGAGACGCACATACTGAGGTGTGTAAGATAGTTCACAACCCATTCCACCAGGTATGAATCTACTCCCATCTCTGTCAGCTTGTCCCTAAGGAACAGAGGTTGGATGGTGTTGAAGGTGCTAAAGAAGTCCAGAAACATAATTCTTACAGCACCATTGCCTCTGTCCAAGTGGGAGAGGGATCAGTGTAGCATATAAATGATGGCATCCACCGCTCCAACCTTCTCCTGGTATGCGAACTGCAGAGTGTCGAGGGCATGGCAGACCTGTGACCTCAGGTGGTGAAGCAGCAGCCGCTCCATGGTTTTCATCACATGCAACGTCAGAGTGATAGGCTGGAAGTCATTCAGCTCACTAGGATGTAATACCTTTGGGACTGGGGTGTGGCAAGAAGTTTTCCAAAGCTTGGGGACTCTCCCCTGTTCTAGGCTCAGGTTGAAGATGCGCTGTAGAGGACTCCTCAGCTCCAGCGCACAGGCCTTCAGCAGTCAGGGCGATACTCCATCTGAACCCACTGCTTTGCTGGCACGAAGTCTCCTCAGCTCTCTGCTTACCTGGGCTGCTGTAATTGTGGGTGGGGATGTCTCTCCTATGCTGGTATCAGCAGAAGGATGGGTGGAGGGTGCAGTACTCCGAGGTGAGAGTGGTTTAGGGTGGTCAAACCTGTTAAAGAAGTTGTTCATCTGGTTTGCTCTCTCTACGTCTCTCTCGATGGTGGCACCCTGCTTCGAGCTGCAGCCAGTGATGATCTTCATCCCATCCCACACTTCCTTCATGCTGTTGTTCTGCAACTTCTGCTCCAGCTTTCTCCTGTACTGCTCTTTCGCTGCCCTGAGCTGGACTCAGAGTTCCTTCTGCATGCACTTGAGCTCATTAGATATTAGGAGGTATTCTTGACATAATTTTTAGGATGAAATGTTTTAAAGCGTGTATATTACATTTTACAGATGAATTGTTAACTTCATTTAAATAATGTATACTACTAATAATTAAATGTGTGGGGGCACGGTGGCGTGGTGGAAGCGCTGCTGCCTCTCAGTAAGGGCAGTCACATCTTGAGTGTTTCTTGCCTGGAGTTTGTATACTTTCCTGGTGGGTATCCTCGCCGTGGTTCAGTTTCCTTGCAAAGGCTTTCAGGTTAGGAGATTTAGTGATGCTAGTGTATCTGTGTGCTCATATTTATCCTGCAATGAGCTGGCACCACGTCCTGAGATTGGTGCGACCTCTTAGAACACTAGGAATACAAACCATTTAAAGTGCTACTTTAGTTATGATGGGGTTTGACAAAATTAACTATGAGATTAAAATGGAAATTTCATGATTAACGTTGACAATTCAACCTTTTTTTTCACTGTGTCCCAGATGCAGATAATTCAATCTATACCAAGAAACAAAGTTCTCCACCTGCATATACTCTGCCTCATCTCCCTTATCGACATGACAACCCATAAGTGCAGAACAGAGCATGTTGGACCTTGCAGTCAAGCCCTATCAAAGAACTCTTTTTACTTTTGCAGAATTGTTGACCATGCACACAGAATTATTGACATTAAATAAAAATATTTTATGAACTAAACACTTAAAAATAACAATAAGCAATTTTTGCAGATGTGGCCAGTGTTACGGTTGCATTCTTTAAACACTGGTGTTCAGCTATTTTTTTTCCATTGTTCTTTTCATTAACCTTTTTAATGCAACTCAGAATAACTGCTGGGTAAAGGATGGTAAATTACGAAGGCCTTTGTTCAAATCCACTTTGCTCACTTGTCCCTTCAGAGAAGTGCACCTTGCACCTATGTGTATCCAGAAGCACAGAATGGTGTTACCTATGAAGATAGCACAATGCACACACAATTGTGCCTGTTGTAGGAAAACAAATTCACTAAATGGTGATACAATGATGCCACCATAATAATGATGAAAAACACAATAAATAAATATATTGCTGTTTTAATGACAAAAATTAAAAGAAGCAGACTATCACCTAATGAGTTCCCGACAGGAAACCAAGTCTAAGTCTTTAAAATGATCAAAGATAATGATACAATTCAGCCGGCAGAGTTACATAATGAATTATGTACTTGAAGATTCTTTTGAAAATTAAGGAGAAGTTCATTCTGAACAGAAAGCAGAAAACGCTGCTTCACATAAGGAGTCATTTCAATAAGGAACAAACTACTGAATAATATGGATGAACAGGAGACACCAACAGTTTTAAATGAACAGGGTTTTTTCCCTAATTAATCAAACTACATATTTTTCTTTTGTTTGTAAAATTTCTGATGTTTAAACCACATTTTTTTCAGCAAAGGAATAAGCTGCCCAAACTGGTACATCTGAAACATGAATAGACATTTTCTATGTTAAAGATTGTTCTAGGGCCTTGGTTCCTGGGGCTGATAATGCATGTAAACATGCTTTAAACAAAGGTGCTGCAAGCAATAATGCAGTTGGGCAGTTGGGGTCCAAATGAAAAGAGTAATCACAAATTGTATTTTACTGAAAGCATTTTTATTTATTTGAATCTGCTGGGAGTAATTCTGGCTTTGTGCTGTGAATGTTTAAGTCAGTACTTCCTTAAAGAAACGATTTCTTCTAAAGCCAAATTAATAGTTGGATTGCGTTGTTAATGAAGTATATTCTAAAACAACAGGATGACACCTTTTATTGGCCAAATAAACAGATTACAATATGCAAGCTTTCATCTTGCCTGAAGGGGGCCTGAGTTGCCTCGAAAGCTTGCATATTGTAATGTTTTTAGTTAGCCAATAAAAAGTGTCATTTTGCTTGATTTCTCACTACATCCACAATGGCTAACACAGTACAACACCCTAGTACTAAAACTTCTTCTTCTTCTTTCGGCTGCTCCCGTTAGGGGTTGCCACAGCGGATCATCTTCTTTCATAACCCTAGTACTAAAACAACAGGGAAAATTAGACGCGTTAATAATATTACAAGGTCTTTAGTCTATGTAAGGTATTTTAAACTGATCAGTTAAATTTCTATTTTCTTTACTATGTTGAGCTGTATAATAGTGCAGCAAACTGAATGAGAGCAGTTTCTACAAATGCATTTCTCTCACAGGATAGAACTGTCTAGACTGTGAAGCAGTGGCATGCTTTTAACATCATAACTGTATTACTTACTAAGATTACCCCATTTATTTCCTCTCTTATCTCACAATATCTCTCCACTTTGTAACTCGGGATATAAATGTCCAAGATGCACTTTTTTTTTGTGCATAACTACCAAGTTGAACATAAGGTGTTAAAATTGTAAAACAGAACTTGCATTGAGTTTACCTTTGTTCATCCTGGCTTAAGAGCTGGTGAAGAACTAAAAAAGCACTGGCAGTACCGTAGAAAGATTTCTTGCTCAAAGTTCACCTCACTGGTCTTGGTGTCTAAATTTATGGCATACAGGTTCATCCTTTTTTCTTCAAGCAGAATATTTAAATGAGCTGAAACCAGGCTACCTAGCAACCCTAGTGGCTGTCATTTCAAACCTAGAGCAACAAAAAATAAGCCCAATGGGTGGCACTTTTATTAACAAAACACACAAAGGAATGACACAAAAAGTTGGATCTCTGAGCTTCACTACATAGGTCTTTGTCAAGCGTGTACTCTTGCCTACCTAACATATATAATGAAGCACTCCTTGTTGCCCATTAATGTCCAGGAAGTGTAGTAACCTCTTGCCTACATTCTTGACCTTACTTGAAGATCATTCCTGCCATATGTGTGGTCAATTGTGACTTGCTGCAGCTCCCCTTTTGTACACTTATTATGTGTACAGGGTTTTTCATTCATGGCCGTCCCTACCTTCCCAAACCAGCATACCTTTAAGCATGTTTGTACTCGAGCTAGAAAGTTCACATTTTAGAAACAATGAGCAAAATCACAGCATATGGAGTTTTAGCTGTATTGTCAGATTTCCAAATTTCTGCAGTTTCTAGAAAGGTTCAAACATTTTTGAGTTCACATAAAAATAAAGAAAAATTGGTAATATACATAAAAACAACTTCTTGCTTGTAATGTTTTACTCTCAGGCTTACATCTTACTTATTTTTTTAAGTTTCTTTATTGGCATGGCACACATCAATACATACATTAGTGCATTTAATAGTACATGAAATATGATATGCAGTAGCATATACGCTATGAAATATGGTCAGAAACATTCAGACAATCTCGCTATGAAATATGGTCAGAAACATTCAGACAATTTAATGTATCGTTCTAAAAGTTACATCCAAAATATAGCAGATTATTAAGAATATTCCATTAACATGTTAGTTTATAAGGGATAAACAGAACCTTCAATTAGCTATAGTATATTAAACTAACATTCTATTACAGTTATGCAAATATGTATGTGAATTTAACATTAACAATAACTTACTAGGACTGGCTCTTACAGATTGATTAAAAGTAGTCACGTTAAAATTCTTATGCAATCAGAATGGCTTAAAACTGAAATCATCTAAAAAGATGGGCAGTTTGAAAAAGCAGTCTGTTCTTGTCTATATTACCAATACATACCATGTCTCTAGTTATCTTTATCAACTTCCAAAGATTAATGTAAATAAAGCACATCAGGGCAATGTGGGTGGATTTAAGTGCATAAAATATATAAATGGTCCTGTGCTGTCAATACAAGTGAATAATGACCACTGAAATCAGAGCCATTTCTTGGCATCAGCAGTCTAGGCAAGCACACTCTAGTAGTCAAGGTGCATTACTGCAGACCCTTGTAGAGATTCCTATCTTTCTTTTGTTTAGAAAAATTTGTCCAGACTAGACCGGTACACAAAGAAATGTTTATGTTGTGTGCCTCACCAGTGCCTGCACTATGCACAGCACAATCAAAACGGCAACAGGACTGTGACTCTTGAGTGAATTGCTAAACGTTGATTTAACCCAATGTCAATTTATTTATAGAACACATTTAAAACAACATCAGTAAAGCTGTAGATAATGTGCTTTACAATAAAATAAACATAAACAAAATAAACAGAATGAAATGTATTAAAAACATAATACAAATCAGCAGTAAATTGAAAACAAATGACTATGAGGAAGGAACCATTAGTATCATTGAAGGTCACGGAAAGCTAGAGAATAGAAATGCGTCTTCAATCTTGTATTAAACAGTTAATGAAGGTGACCACTTAATGTAATGAGGTAAAGAATTCCACAGACAAGGTGCAGCAGCTGCAAAAGCCCTGTCCCCTTTAGTTTTACACTTATTGTGAGAGACCATAAGAGACAACTGATTGGTATATCTAAGCTCTCTGGATGGCTCTTATATAACCTACTATTCAGATAAATAAGTGGGAGCATACCCATGTATTGATTTAAGAAACCAGCAGCAAAATTTTAAAATCAATTCTAAAACCAACAGACAGACATTGTAAAGCGGCTAAAATTGGAGATACAGAGGCAAACTTCCTTGCCCCGACCAAAAACCAGGCAGCAGCATTCTGAACAAACTGCAACCTGCATATAAGGGATTTGCTGATTCCAGAATACAATGAATTGCAGTAATCAAGCCGAGAAAAGATAAAACCATGAGTAACTTTCTCAAGATCCCTAGGAGATAAAAAAAGGCTTAATCATGGGAAAAAACAGCTCTTGACAACAGAATATATCTGTTTCTCAAAAGAGAGGTTACTATCAAAAATAACCCAAGATTCCGAGCATTAGGTTTGCAAAGGTTCGTGAAAAGAGCCAAGGAGTTCAAAGCCAATTTGAGCTTTGGCAGGAAGACCAGCTAATAGCACTTTTATTTTATTTTGATTAACATCGAGAAAGTTGTCAGCCATCCAGGATCTTATCTCTATATGACAATTGAGTTCTATAAGTTCTTAGTTCTATAAGACAATAAGATGATTCATTGAAGAGTTACACACAGGAATACAGACCTGCTTAAGAACAGCATAATAATGAAAAGAAACATTAAACATCTTAAAAAACAGCACCTATATGAGGAAGATATATAGAAAATAAAATAGCACCCAGAATGGATCCTTTAAGAACACCACATTTAACAGGTTGCAGTAGATGAAAAAGAGGAATTGAAAGTTACTAAAAAGTATCTATCAGTAAGATATGACCTGTAGCAGTTAAGAGCAGTGCCTTTAAGTCCTAACAGATGCTCAAGATGCAACAGTAAGGTCTCATGATCAGTAGTGTCAAAAGCTGCAGAAAGGTCAAGGAGGACAAGGACTGCTGCCCCACCTAAGTCAATAAGAGAAATGTCATTAAATTCTTTCAGGAGGGCTGTCTCAACACGATGATAACATCTAAAGTCAAATTGGTAGGTCTCAGATACATTTCTGGAGTTAACATGCTCATCCAATTGATTATAAAATATTCTTTGTAATATTTTTGTCAAAAATGGCAATCAGGAAATCAGATGAAAATTAGCTAACACACCAGGATATAATTTTGCCTTTTGAAGACAAGGTCGCACCACTGCATGTTTAAAAAATGAGGGCACAACCTCTTCACTGATAGATCCATCTATAATAGCCAATAATGCTGGACCCAAGATATCAAAAGCTTCCAGTAAGAACAGCATCAAGAAGACGAAAGTAGGTCAAAGTGTGTAAATAGTACTTTTTAGCTGTGTGAAACAATATCAAAGGATTCCAAAACAATGCCATGGTTAACAAAAGCAAGTACATAACAAGTTCAAACAATACCAGAGCAGATATGATTGTCTCCCAAATGGACAAACATTAAAACTTGTATTGAAACTTACCAAATATCACCTTCTGTTGCTCACCACCATTTGTGAGATTTGCTCTGGGCATGCTAAAGCAGTTGTACATTTTTTTGGATAGGTAGATTGCTTTATTTGCATACACAAGCATACGGTAAATAGGAATTGTGGTAAAGATTCCTTTTTAAAAATAATCATTATATTCTCAGTTTTATTGAATGTTGACATTATATTAAGTTTTCAATTTATTTTACAAATTTAAATGGCATGTATATGTTACAGTAATGTCTTAGTTACAAAAAAAAATTATATGTAGATTGTCACTATCATCAAAAAGCACATGTTTAGGTGGTTGTTTAAATAGATAAATAGAGAAATTAAGTTATAGTTTTGGGCGGCACGGTGGCACAGTGGGTAGCGCTGCTGCCTCGCAGTTGGGAGACCTGGGGACCTGGGTTCGCTTCCCGGGCCCTCCCTGCGTGGAGTTTGCATGTTCTCCCTGTGTCTGCGTGGGTTTCCTCCAACAGTCCAAAGACATGCAGGCTAGGTGGATTGGCGATTCTAAATTGGCCCTAGTGTGTGCTTGGTGTGTTTGTGTGTGTGTTCTGCGGTGGGTTGGCACCCTGCCCAGGATTGGTTCCTGCCTTGTGCCCTGTGTTGGCTGGGATTGGCTTCAGCAGACCCCCCGTGACCTTGTGTTCGGATTCAGCGGGTTGGAAAATGGATGGAAGTTATAGTTTTAGCAATAACCTAATTGTTACTTTCTTAATTTTCTTTGGAGAAACGTTAATAGCAATAAATAAATACTACTAATACAGCCCAATTCCTACTTATTTTTTGAAATGGCACTCCTCAAGAAAGTATTTTTCTGAGACAGTCTTGTAACAGATGTTGCTATATCTTTGTGAATACCAAATTGTGAATTTGAGGTCCTAAATACATTGCTTTCCCCAGTCTTGACACCATGTTTCATTGTACAGGTCTAGCAGTGATGATTCCTCTAAAAGCAAAGGGGGTGGCAGGATGCCATTTACAACTTCTCTTAGGGCAGCAAAAATCCTTAGAACAGGCTCTGACTGAAGCCTTTAAAATCATCACTTTAATGACACGGAGAAATAAAAATTTAGCTAAAATCAAATGCTGTGTGTAGTTCAGAAAATATTTAGAGCAAGATAAGCTGAAAAAAAGAAATACATGATGGGGTGGAGGGCATTAGTTAGTAGCAATAATGATATTTCTCATCATTAATTAGTAGAAAGAATGTAAGTAAACATATATTGCTTAAGATGGCAAACTTTACATTTAACAACACATTCATAAGGAACTTCAAAGTTTGGGTGATAGCCACCTTAAATGAAAACAGGTGGGGAGAGAGCATTATACATTTGCATAGGTAGTTTTTCTTGTTTGCAGAACATGCACAAAGGAAGCATTTGTTTTGGCTCATTTAACCACAATCATTCTATCATTATAGTAATTGTGTATTAAAGACTAAGGAGTGAGCCTTCAAAAGCATGTTTGCAGGTTTAATCCTTTCCATTATATTATTGTGACATAGAGCAAGTCACTTAGCTTGTATGTTTTCTCTAAAGGTAATTGAACAATTTTGTTAACTACCTAAAGCATCCATGTTGTTCTTTGCTGTTGATTATCATGATCGACAGGCACATACAACTTCTCTTGATTCAAAATGTATAGCTGCTTCACTTGGTTTTGAAGCATATTCTGTCTGAGCAACACAAAAGAAACAGCATGTGGCTGTAAAAACAGGCCATGAGACTGCTCAGTAAAAGGGTCTTATGATGAAATCCACCAGGATTTGGTCCACTGACCATCCACTTTTGTGAAGAGATGCTGTTAAGAGTTAATTTTTGTATTTTCAGTCTTTTTCGTTTTTTGCAGTTTTTCATCCCTCTCTTGTTTGTTCTTTGTTTATGCTTCACCAGTGCCTTTCCCCATAATTATGTGTTTTGGGCTTTTAGGTGGTCTATTTAGGACACTTATCTGTAAAATTTTGACTTTTCATTTTGATGTTAGTTCTGACATACACTATATAATACAACTTATTTTTTGAATAGCCATCTTTACTGAATGTAGGCACAGAGAACTGTTAACAATTATCAGTTAAAATACAAGTACAGATTGTGCTAATTAGTTTAGCATTACTTACAACTACAAATGCAGATGTGTTAAAACACAAAAAGAACAATGTAGAAACTGATTAAAGATAAAATGTAAAGCAACAATATCTGTCCAATAACTAATAAATTAACTATGGACAGTTGGCAATGGAGGAAACTAAAATTGGAAAAGAGAAAGTCACAGACCTGGAGACCTTGACCAGCTG
Source organism: Erpetoichthys calabaricus (assembly GCF_900747795.2). NCBI lineage: Eukaryota > Metazoa > Chordata > Cladistia > Polypteriformes > Polypteridae > Erpetoichthys > Erpetoichthys calabaricus. The sequence continues at coordinate 262,213,438 of NC_041394.2, read as the reverse complement.
GTCGCCCATCCGCTCCTGGGTTTTCAATGCTGGATTGTCCAATCTGATGAGTGAATGATTCCAATGCCCCTTTATTGGAGATGACTTTTCCATACGCAGGAGAACAGCCTGGCAAGTAGATCAGTGGTACCAACTACCACAGCAAGATATAGAGAAGAGAACCAGAATAGAGGAGGGTTAGTAATGGTTAATAATATTGTGATATTTATATTTCTGTACAAATGACTAACAAACAGAAATGCAGTGTGTACAGCTAATCAGCAGCTCTAGTCAGGGAGTACTAGACTAAAGTAGTGAGTCTTCAGCCTGGATTTAAAAGCTGAAACTGAAGGGGCATCTCTTATATTAGCAGACAAACCATTCCACAGCTTTGGATCCAGTAACTAAAAGCTCGATCTCCCACCATTATTTATTAATCCTTGTAATCTTAACGCTAGAATTACCAGAGCCAAAGAAAAAACTCATAAATCCGGCCCACCTTAAATTCCTTCGCACCTCTCCGTCAGCGTCTTTTCTCTTCTAAATGTGTCAATAAGCCCAAGCAGCCTGCTGTACCATCCCCCCACCCCCACCCCCACCGCCTCAGAACAGTTTCTGCCTTGATTGATTATCTGGGAGTGAGCTACCCAGAATTGTAAGAGGACATAATTTGATGTGTGCTTTGTGTCTACAACAATCTATGTAAACACATTGTTAAAACAGAAACGTTTTTCATGTTTTAGTAATAAATGACAGATGCGATGTTTGCTCTGAGGGTGTTGATGGAGAAGTATAGAGAAGGCCAGAAGGAGTTGCATTGCATCTTTGTGGACCTGGAGAAAGCATATGACAGGGTGCCTCGAGAGGAGCTGTGGTATTGTATGAGGAAGTCAGGAGTGAAAGAGAAGTATGTAAGAGTTGTACAGGATATGTACGAGGGAAGTGTGATTGTGGTGAGGTTCTCAGTAGGAGTGACGGATGCATTCAAGGTGGAGGTGGGGTTACATCAGGGATCGGCTCTGAGTCCTTTTTTTTTTGCAATGGTGATGGACAGGTTTACAGACGAAATTAGACAGGAGTCCCTGTGGACTATAATGTTTGCTGATGACATTGTGATCTGTAGAGAGTGTAGGGAGCAGGTTGAGGAGACCCTAGAGAGGTGGAGATATGCTCTAGAGAGGAGAGGAATGAAGGTCAGTAGGAACAAGACAATACATGTGTGTAAATGAGAGGGAGGTCAGTGGAATGGTGAGGATACAAGGAGTAGAGTTGGCGAAGGTGGATGAGTTTAAATACTTGGGATCAACAGTACAGAGTAATGGGGATTGTGGAAGAAAGGTGAAAAAGAGAGTGCAGGCACGGTGGAATGCGTGGAGAAGAGTGTCAGGAGTGATTTGTGACAGACGGATTTCAGCAAGAGTGACAGGGAATGTCTTCAGGCTGGTAGTGAGACCAGCAATGTTATATGGGTTGGAGATGGTGGCACTGACCAGAAATCAGGAGACAGAGCTGGAGGTGGCAGAGTTAAAGATGCTAAGATTTGCACTGGGTGTGACGAGGATGGACAGGATTAGAAATGAGTACATTAGAGAGTCAGCTCAAGTTGAATGGTTGGGAGACAAAGTCAGAGAGGCGAGATTACGTTGGTCTGGACATGTACAGAGGAGAAATGCTGAGTATATTGGGAGAAGGATGCTAAGGATAGAGCTGCCAGGCAAGAGAAAAGAGGAAGGCCTAAGCGAAGGTTTATGGATGTGGTGAGAGAGGACATGCAGGTGATGGGTGTAACAGAACAAGATGCAGAGGACAGAAAGATATGAAAGAAGATGATCCGCTGTGGCATCCCCTAATGAGAGCAGCTGAAAGAAGAAGAAGAAGTAATAAATGACAAAATGTAGACATGAACTGTATAATGTGTGAAGGCTGATGGCCAAATATCAAATAAACACTTTCACGAAAGGTACAAGTACTATATGACAGCTTCTGTGGTGCAGCGGTTAGATCTGCCGGTTTATAATCCAGAGGTCGTGAGTTCGAAACCATCTCCCTGGCAAATTTACCGTTTTGAGTAGTGAGCTACTCTTATTGTTAATATTATACAATAAAAACATACATTTGATTTGAGTCTGTAACAGCCGCTGTAAATTTATAGCACTTGTAAAAGTTAGCGTTTTTTTTTTACTTTTATTCTCTCAGTCACTATCATGATACAACATAACAAGCACAGTGTTATAGCACACAGCAACCGGCCACCCACGTTCTCCTGCTCGCACTGAATAAGCTCACGCCTTCTGGAGCACGATGTCAACGCAGCACCGGGCAAAAAAAAACACAGAGACAAATATATGTGACATTTTGAAGAAATCATTTTGTGACCTGAATAGTATCAATCAGAAAACATTAACACACTAATGCAATATTATTTGAAAATGAACAGCGTCAGATCAGCTATAAATGTATGCTATTTGTAAAAGTCAGCTTTTTTTCAGTTTTATTCTCTCAATCACGTTCACGCTCTCCCTCCCCCCCCCCCCCTTCTGATCTGATGCTAACAGCGCCAGTATAAATTCACATCCGATCTGACGCTGTTTGTTTTCAAATAATATTGCATTAGTGCAACAATGTGTTGTTGTTTCATGATTGTGACTTAGAGGATAAAAGTGAAAAAAAACACAAACTTTTACAAGTGCTATTAATTTGCACTGGCTGTTACAGAAACAAATCAAATGTATTTTTTTATTGTATAATATTAACAATAAGAGTAGCTCACTACTCAAAATGGTAAATTTGCCAGGGAGATGGTTTCGAACTCACAACCTCTGGATTATAAATCGGCAGATCTAACCGCTGCACCACTGAAGCTGTCGTATTGTACTTGTAACTTTCGTAAAAGTGTTTATTTGATATTTAGCCATTAGCCTTCACACATTATACAGTTCATGTCTACATTTTGTCATTTATTACTAAAACATGATAAACGTTTCTGTTTTAACAATGTGTTTACATAGATTGTTGTAGACGCAAAACACACATTAACTTATTTCCCCTTATAATTCTGGGTAGCTCACTCCCAGATAATCAATCAAGGCAGGGACTGGGAGAACTTCTTGCCCGTTCTGAGGTGTTGGTGGGATGGTATAGTAGGCTGCTTGCTGCTTGGGCTTATCAACACATTTAGAAGAGAAAAGACGCTGACGGAGAGGTGCGAAGGGATTTAAGGTGGACCGGATTTACGAGTTTTTTCTTTGGCTCTGGTAATTCTAGTGTTAAGTAGGCCAGAATCTTGAGATCTCAATGTGCACTCTGGTTTGTAAGTAATGATCAGCTCAGATAAGTAAGCAAGACCTTGGCCATTTAAGACTTTATAATTTAAAAGGAGAATTTTGAAATCAGCCCCCAACATAACTGTGATGTCCAGCTTTTGTTTTATGGATGTAATATTTTGATTGTATTAACTATGGTGGGTGGCACCAATTCTGAATAGGAATGGAATTGGAAGATAAAATGTTAATAAACCAAGGTCATAAATAGGAGATCACTATCTGATAAACAAGCTCACAACATATTGAAGTCAAGAAAACACAAGAGGGGTAGAAAGGCAGCAGAGCAAATCCAAAAGATACTAATTGTAGTGAAAAGTCACAAAGGATTTCATAACCAGTTTATAATATTAACTAACATTTAGAACTTAGGGGGGCAAGGGGTGCCTGAGAATCGTTTAAATTTGCAGAAAGTGAAGGGCTCTAAATAGTTTCAGAACTCACCGTATATACAAGATTAGATAAATACTTTGCTTTATAAATTTAGTCTTAATTGTAAACCCAAACACTGTGTTCATGTGTTTTTTACCATGCTGTAACAGAGTTGTCATTATTATACAATAGATTATGTAAGAGCCTCTCAGAAGGCTGTGACAACTGGATAACCACGCAAGCCCAAGAATCTTCTGTATATTATCCACCACAGTCCTCTCAAAGTTCTTTGCATTAGTGCTGTTAGAGCTGCAGAAAATACCACTAGTTTAATATAGAAAAATCACATTTTGGATCCTCCGCTAAATATCTATCTTACCCTTTTTATTAGCAGTTTGTGTGTGTTGCTCTAAATCAGCATAGCTGCTGCCAGCAATGAGCACAAGTCACCACACTCAGTCAGTAGTAACCACATACTTTTTCCAAAATAACACCTCCAGTACTTCGGTTCATGTTCTCTGCCCTGAGTAATTTTTACGAAATTAGCTAAATCCTCTGCAGTCTGTGACTTTAGAATCAACACGCTTTAGGGGTTAGTCTAGAAATGGCATATAAGTCACTGAAAGGAAAACCCATGGCAGACTTAAAACAAACTAGCTGTCTTACATCTGTCTTGTGAATATCTGTGAACATCCAACGAAGATCTGGAATCTGTTGGGGATGAAACAGAAATTCATTCAGCGCTGCACAGCCTGTTGCCCCTGTGGCCCTCTCCAGAAAAATAAATGAATGAGCGAGTTGAATACCAATGAAAAAATGCCTTTCAATGTTTGGATTAGGAAAATGCAAGAATATCTCTATTTATATTTTACATACAGGCAATTTTGTCTTGCTGAATATGGTGAACAGCCACACATTGTTGTTGACAGAATGTTTATATTAAAATGCTCATGTTTATAGACCTTATGTTTAGTCCTTTAGCAGCCAAGAGCACAAGGAAAACAAACATGTTTTGTATTCACCACATGCCTGAGAATCAATGTGAAAATATGCAATTTGTCTCATTATTATACTAGAAAATTGCTTCTCCTAGGATTTGAATTATACATGAAAGGCTAAATTGCAGCACCATTGAAAGGTTTAGGCTGTGATTAAAAAGCAGCTTAGGGAAAGTTAAATGAATGAACAAGCAGGGGTTGTTCTCCACAGTTTTACCTAGGGAGAGCTAACGTTTAGTTTCTTTCCTGTTAAGATTATATCTAATATGGTGCTTCACTAACTATGTCCATGTGGGATATCTTTGGATATTCTGGCTTCTTCCTATATTCCATACACATGGATAATAGATTATTTGGCAGTTCTAGGTGGGCATGATATTATCCATCCATCCATTATCCAACCCACTATATCCTAACTACAGGGTCAAGGGGGGTCTGCTGGAGCCAATCCCAGCCAACACAGGGTGGAAGGCAGGAAACAAACCCCAGGCAGGGCACCAGCCCACCGCAGGGCATGATATTAGAGAATGTGAATTTGTGCCACATGAAAGAATGGCATCCCTTCTTGTTCAACTTTGCCGTGATGTGCCCCAGCTTTAGTGGATAAAGTATGCTGAGAAAATGAATGAATAAAAGATGATGTTCCTTTCCTTTCATGAAATGAGCAAAACAGTTAAAAAATCACAAAGGAACTAACAACTTTACCAACACAGCAGTGCCACTTCCTGCCAAAGGTATGTCAGAGGGGGATTTTTTTTGTGCACTGTGTGGTTCCATTAGGCACCCATTGTTGGGACTGGGGGTGAGAAGTTAAAAGGCTGTCTGCAGGATGTAGGTATTTGCCGTATTGAAAAGGAGTCACTTTGGCTGGTTGAGATTGCAAACAGTACCAAGTTGTGATAACAGAACTGCTCCTTCATTGGAGGATGTCTGTTTTTACCTGACTTGGAAATTAACATGTTTGATTGGTTTCTAATCAGCAGATCTGTACTCATTAATGGTTGGTAACAATACATTTTGTTAACTTGTGTTTTCATTAATTGTTAAACCCAGGAAATGTAGATGTGCCATTGTTTAATCCGATTGTCCAGAACTAATTATGGCAGGGACTGAAGGAGATTTAAACTCCTGAGCAGGAGAAGGCAAAGAGGGATGGTCCACTGAGAACGCTGCCAAGACACTCGGACAGAGCACAGGGGCTCGTAGGCAGACGAGGGTACCTGGCTGGCATGACGTGAGGCACAAAAACGGCAACACTTACTTCCAGGGAGGAAGAGACAGCTCCACAAGGAGATGCCAGTTGTGGGTCCAGCGAGAGAGGGAATCCGCATGAAAGGACCAAGCAAAGCTGGCAGGTGAGAAATGTGGCGTGCCTAGGTCACAGCAACACAAGGAGCCCAGAGTGGAAAAAAAAGGAACGACGAAGAGATGCTGACAGGAATTCTACGATTTGACACAACTTCTGTTGGGAAATGAGTGTCTGGTGAACAGAGTACATCCATGGACAGTTGAACAATTAATTGTTGGGGTAACACAGTGAGCAACTTGGACTCTGCACCACTAAAGGTTGTATCCTCCAATTGTTGTTTTTAACGGATTTTTAGAGTGTGGACTGTGTGTTTTCCTTTTTAAAAAAGGAAATTTGTTCCTGATATGTTTAGATTTTGTTATGTTCATTTATCTTTTTAATGTACAGTGATCCCTCGCTATATCGCGCTTCGCCTTTCGCGGCTTCACTCTATCGCGGATTTTATATGTAAGCATATTTAAATATATATTGCGGATTTTTTGCTGGTTCGTGGATTTCTGCGGACAATGGGTCTTTTAATTTCTGGTACATGCTTCCTCAGTTGGTTTGCCCAGTTGATTTCATACAAGGGACGCTATTGGCAGATGGCTGAGAAGCTACCCAACTTACTTTCTCTCTCTCTCTCTTGCGCTGACTTTTTCTGATCCTGACGTAGGGGTATTGAGCAGGGGGGCTGTTCGCACACCTAGACGATACGGACGTTTGTCAAAAAATGCTGAAAGATTATCTTCACGTTGGCTACCTTCTGTGCAGCTGCTTCGTGAAGCGACGTGCTGCACGGTGCTTCGCATACTTAAAAGCACGAAGGGCACGTATTGATTTTTTTATCTGTCTCTCTCTATCTCTCTCTCTCTCTCTGCTCCTGACGGAGGGGGTGTGAGCTGCCGCCTTCAACAGCTTTGTGCCGCGGTGCTTCGCATACTTAAAAGCCAAACAGCCCTATTGATTTGTTTGCTCCTTTGAAGAGGAAGATATGTTTGCATTCTTTTAATTGTGAGACAGAACTGTCATCTCTGTCTTGTCATGGAGCACAGTTTAAACTTTTGAAAAAGAGACAAATGTTTGTTTGCAGTGTTTGAATAACGTTCCTGTCTCTCTACAACCTCCTGTGTTTCTGCGCAAATCTGTGACCCAAGCATGACAATATAAAAATAACCATATAAACATATGGTTTCTACTTCGCGGATTTTCTTATTTCGCGGCTGGCTCTGGAACGCAACCCCCGCGATGGAGGAGGGATTACTGTACTTTATATTGTCTTGTGTAATAGAACTTACTGTTGCTTTTTTTCTGAAATTACTGTTGTGTATTTCATTGTGTGTTTACTCACCGCCCAATTTAAAGAAACCTGTGTGCTATTATCAGTAAATTTCAAGAGTTCCCAGTCTCTTAATAAAACTGGGTGGCGTAGTCGGATATTTTAATTGTGACTAAGTTAGATTACCTGTAAGTGTGACCAGGCACCTGTCACAGGTAAGCTTAGCAAGTACATGGAACCCCATGGCCAGTGGAATATGTAAGAAAAATTGTAAAATTGTGGGCCTGTGCTTTGATTTCAAATTGTGTAAGTAATTTGCAACTCTTATTGAATAGCTTTCATCCTAAGACCAGAGATAACATCATCTTTGAAATGTTTGCACAACACCAAGGCACCTTTTCACCTTTGTAAACTATTGCACAGAGAAAGCTCTCAGAATCCCTAGACTGCTGTATGGTTTCTTTGTGCTTAATTTTGTTTACACCCCTGGTGACACTCACTATTGCATACTTCTCCACAGTGTAGCATTAGCTTCTTATACATATGCATTTTCGTCTGTTCTGAAGTTCTGGTGTTGAAATTAAAAAGCTAATTTTCATTTCATTTGCTCATTTTTCTTCGTTTATGCAATGCCTTGGAAGCTGGCCACCTACTGGTAGGGCAGGGTGTTCTGGTTATGATCCTCATCTGAATTTGACATTTTGGTTTTGGTTTCTGTTTCCAACTCTTATTGTACCTCCTATGCCTTTACTCCTCCTTGTGTGTCTCACACTTGCACTTCCTCTTTCTAACACATCACCAAAGCCAAACTGACCAATCAGATTGCTAGGAGGAACAAACACACACCCACAAAGCTATATAGCAGATGTAAGTAATGGGAACTAAAATCATGCTCAGGAATAAAGAGACATTAACTGAGCTAAGGACTAGACAAAATGTATTTGTTTTCTGAAACTTGCTTTATTAATGTTTTTTTGTATTTGTTTCACTTTGTTCTTGTTTATTTGTAGCATCTGATATTTTGTGATAATTGTGGCTAATGTGTGTTTAACTGATAAGAACTGATCTGTTTTATAGTTTTATAAGCCACTTTACTACAATCATAATCCCATGATGCGAGGGAATGCAGGCATAATTCTGAAGGGCAACATCTGTATGCAATGTAACCTTGCTTATGACTGGTTATTCTGAGCATGCCACTTGTGACATGGTTTTAGAAGCAAGCACACTTGAATGTTCTATGACTTCAGAAGCATTGGTTAAGTTATATGAGCTCCTTATTTGGAGACAAGAATTTATGAGCTCCAGGATAGCTTTTCCAAATACTTTAGATACATGAGCCTTTTCTAAATGGGAAAAGGGACCGATTAAATTTCTTAGCCTTAGATCAAAAGCAACAGATTGTCTTTGAGGAGAGAAGTAGATTTAACTAAACTTTAAAATGTTAGAAGATGAGCTGACTAGAAAGAGAGGTGATCAAAGAGTCGAGAAGTGTCTGAGGCAGAACACAAGTCTCCAGAAATCTTTAAGTTATCGCAGAGACTTCAAGTAACAATAGCATAACTACCACCTGGAACTGACACATATACAGTATTAAGTGTGTTGCTGATCTTCGTTCAGAGCTTCACAGCTTCTCTGTCCCTTATGAGACATTATGGTATTTTCTGTGACATTTGTGATATTCTGAACTTTTAAAGACATCTAGACATTTTTGACACCTGCTCTGGCTGAAGGCTGCTGGTATTAGTTGGGACCTGATTTGTGGTGAGTCTCTTCTTAGCAGGTCAGTGAAGGTCCTGGCCTGCGTTACAGTTGTCTTGGAGGCCTCAAAACCCCTTTCTCCATTTTTGTGAGTCCAATTCACAACACTAGGTCAATCAAGGGTAAGAGAGAGAGAAGGTTCCTAACAAATAACTTAGAGTGACAGTCATAACTGGGTGATGTCTGAGAGAAAGATACTGATAGAAGCTAGTAAACTTTAGTCCTGGGTACAAGCGCATTGCAACTGTGAATTGTTTATCTCTTAAAGTTTATACGTATAATAATCGACAATGTTGTAATATATAACTCTTGATTTGCAGGAATACAATTTGTAGGTTTGATAAAAGGGGATTTATGCTTTAAAGAGAGGTGTCCCCAAAAGACCTTCTCATTATAAAACATTTGATTTTATGGTGCAATAAAACAGTTCCACAACCACACCAACTCAGTATTCACTGCAATTCACTTCACTATGGAAAGAGAAATGAACAGACACATTAACTTCCTGGACAGCTCCATTGATAGAGGTAACAACACCACTTTGGTTACAAGTGTTTATTGTAAAGAATGTTATGCAGACAAAATATTAAACTTTGGTAGCAATCACCACTTATCACATAAATGGAGTTGTGTTAAAACATTGTTTTAAAAGGTGTAGATGTCATATGGGCTGGACGGGCATTCTGGCCAGGAAGTAAACAGGAAGCATACCCAGAAGGAAGAGATGGACAGACAGCCCCTGTGAAAGAAGAGATATCGCTGGGGAGGTTTTATTCCCCCAGCATGCTAGATGGCAGCAGTCCCGGATATCCATGCCCAGAGGGAAGCCAGCAGAGCATGCCAGGAAATGTAGTCCAGCAGGGCAGCACTGCTGGGGTCATTGGGTGCCACGAGAGGGTGCTGCAGGGAGACACGCTCTCTGTTATAATGGACTTCCATGTCACCTAGAAGTGCTTCTATCGGGCAATCGCCCTGGCACCGGAAATACTCCTGGGTCTGTAATAAAAGGGATCGCACTCCCTTATCCAAGCGAGTCAGAGGTGGGAGGTAGTGGAGCAATGCTTGAGTGGAGGATGGTAGTGCGGTAGGGAGAAAGAAAGTATTGTAGCTAGAAAAGACCTGTGTTTGTGTATATGTTTGTGTTACATTACTTTTTTGGAGGTAAATATAATAAAACTTTCCAGTATTTGAACCTGGAACTGTGCCTCTGTGTTCGTGTGAGGGTTTGGGCTTGCTGACGCCTGGATTTCCTTCACAACTGGCGTAGTCAGCAGGATTTTCTGTTTATCAGACTGGCAGAAAACCTGTTTTTATAAATTTCTTAGAAGTGGAATCCCCAACCCAGTACACACACACGGTTTTTTGCATGTTTTCTTTTACTTTTACCTTTTTGTTTTTGTTCCATGGCCGTTTGGCTGAGAATGGAGTAAAAATACAGTAAGAAGAATGAGCATGCCTGTCCAGCCCATGTGACATCTACAAAGGATGTGCTCCCACTGTCATACAAAACAACCAAAAAGAATGTGTGGTGGATTGCCGGCATTTTACTCCGGCCCTCACCCCCAGGCCGCCAGGAGGAGCTCTCCCAGCAGCGTGAACGTGCCCCGAGTTCCAGCAGGGCCTCATGGACTATGTAGTTTTTATACACAGCCCTGCTGGATACCTTGGGGGCCACCGGGAGTCGCTGTAGGGGGGCTCGTGGACTCTTATGTGCCCTATAACCCGGGAGTACGTCACAGTCACGTGACAGGAAGAAACGACGTGCTCCCGGGTTGAAGAAAAGGACTGTTTACCCTGACCCAGAAGGGAAAAGGAACTGTGGACTGATTGGGCAGGAACACCTCCGGGTCAGGGTGTATAAAAGGATTGTGGGAAAGCCCAGACACTGAGCTGAGCTGGGAGATAGGGTGGCGAAGTGTCTGGGCGAGGAGGATTGGTATTTGTATTGAGAGTTTATTGTTTATATGAGTGTGGACTGGAGGGTGCTTTGTGCACAGTACAAGAAAATAAAAGAGTCTTGGACTTTTATCCAGTGTTTGGAGTGGTACCTGAGGGTGTTAGAGGTGGCTCCACGCCTCTACTGCTACAAATGAAAGACATTTGTTCAATCTTTTTTTTTATCAAACAGCTACCCCAAGACATTTATCAAGCTATGCTTACATAGAAGATGCCCCAGACCTCAGCAAACAATTGGCACCAACCTGATCTCACATTGTACCTGGTACAGTCTTCCTTATCGCTGTAGTGTATCTGAAACCACAGCATGCATCCTCTCCAGATCAGGCATTACAGTAGCACAGAAATCTGCAGCAGAGACACGGAACACAGTACACATTATACCATGCTGTGCATGCCCAGCTGTATATGTGGGACTAACATCTAAAACACTCATAACATGTACACAAGAACATCACAATGCTGTCAGAAGGAAGTACCCACAGCCTTTCATATATGTACATACAAATTCAACCAGATACATATTTACAGTAAGTGGGACATGGTGCAAGTAAAATTCAAGGCTAATACTAAAAGTGGAAGACAGCTGGCTGAATTGTGGCTATCAAATGAAAATGCCATTAACAGACACTTGTACATAAACCCAGCATATGCAGGCTTAAAAAGAAGAACTTCCAAAAATTTTTAAGACCAACACCCTGTGAAACCCACCTTACTAATCCACCCCTCTTACAGCCACCTACCCCCCTTCCTCATTTCCTAAATATTGCCTTTGTATATATGTATGTATGTATGTCTGCTCAGGATAATTTGTGTGTCTGTTATATCACAAATTAGGTTATTCTTTTAATATTGAATTTAGTATTTTACTCTGGTTTATTGATCTTTATTCTATTTAATGCTTTATTATCTGTTTCATTGTTCTATTCAGGAAAATATCCATCCATTATCCAACCTACTGTATCCTAACTACAGGGTCACAGGGGTCTGCTGGAGCCAATCCCAGCCAACACAGGGCGCAAGGCAGGAAACAAACCCCAGGCAGGGCGCGCACACACACCTACACACACACTAGGGACAATTTAGGATCACCAATGCACCTAACCTGCATGTCTTTGGACTGTGGGAGGAAACCAGAGCACCTGGAGGAAACCCACACAGACACGGGGAGAACATGCAAACTCCACACATGGAAGACCCGGGAAGCGAACCCAGGTCTCCTTACTGCGAGGCAGCAGCGCTACCACTGCGCCACCCTCAGGAAAACATTTGTATCTAATGTTACATATACCCTGCTGTTTTTTCTAAGACTCTGTGAAGCGCCTTGGGAATGGGAAAGGCGCTATATAAATAAAATGTATTATTATTATTATTATTACTAAACATTAAGCCTGTTACAATAACGGGCGCTAGAACAGTAGTGCATAAACATTAGTAGGAACAGTCTATATTAAATGGCAAGGGACCTTGACCTCATTCTCTTTCTCTGCGTCACTGTATTGTGTGCCTTTAATTTTCTCTCGCAGTAATACTGGTTTGTATTTCCATAGAATGCCTGTAATTTTCTCTGACAGTAATACTGGCTTTGATGTCCGTAATATGCATTTAATTTTCTGACACAACAGTGGGCAATCAGCAGAGTCTTCCCAGCAACTGATGTAATGTGTGACGTGCAGCTGATAATTGTGCCTGTGGCGTCTCTCCAGCAAGTACTGTGCAGTTCCCCAGCAAGTATTTTAATCTGTGCTGGCGTGCAGCTGATTATTGTATGTGTGGCGTCTCCCCAGCAACAGATTTTATGTGCACGAAAATAAATCTACTTTTAAAAGTCATCCTATTGTAATATCATGAAAATTGGTATATTTAGGAAAACCCCTTCAACGACTGACACTTTACACTTTACCGGGCCAAGCTTCTTAATCGCAAATCTGACATCCTCAGAGTGAACACTTGCACAACAACAAACACTAATCCCACCTCTTTGGGGAAGCTGGTCTCTGCATCTCAGTACCCGATTGAATTTTTCGTGCGTTATGTTTTAGGTCTTACCTCATTTGCCAAAATCCAATTGGATCAGCCACGCGATATTTTATAGGTCCCGCCCTCTCTGTCTTGTGTGACACATCAGGCGGCCTTTGAAGCATCTGCTAGAGGCTGGTGACTCTGCTATTCATTCTGCCCTTCCCTGTACTTCCACCTTGTCTGTAATATGTGTTTAATTTTCTGTCACAACAGTGGGCAATTAGCAGAGTCTCCCCAGCAACTAATGTAATGTGTGGTGTGCAGCTGATAATCGTGCCTGTGGCGTCTCTCCAGCAAGTACTGTGCAGTTCCCCAGCAAGTATTTTAATCTGTGCTGGCGTGCAGCTGATTATTGTATGTGTGGCGTCTCCCCAGCAACGGATGTTATGTGCGCGGCCGCAACTACCCAATCAGCACTCTCCCCAGCAATGATGTCCTTTATTAAAGAGTGCCCCGCGCATGTGCACTTCACCAGAAGACACACACACACGGACACATGGACGCACACAGGGGTTTTATTAAAGAGGATTATTATTTTCCTCTGATGATGACACCTGGCAAGTGTTGAACACTTAGGAATAAAAGACTATTTTAAGATATGTGATTCATTTTCTCCCTTTGTGGTCTTCTTGCTATAAATATGATATCTGTATCACAGGCCTTTGCTTCTATACAGTGTACTATATATTTTGTATCTGCCTTTCTTGATGGTAAGGGAGCTTTTTAATACTGTAAACAGATTGAGGAATGAGGCTGAAGAACAAACAAGAGTTTTATTTTTGAAGCTTGAAACAGACGCTTCAACAACTAACAAAGAATTCTCCTAAAAAGAATCCAGTGGTTCTCTTACACGTTCTCTATTTACATAAACAGTCTAGCAGTCTGCCCAGCTGCCTAAAACCCACAATTCCTAGCAATCATTTTGACTGTTTTTTTTATCAAGTCTATGTTTTGACCTTCTTGGTATTGCTGTTTCTAAGACCAACCAATGTATTATTCCTGGTCTTGGAATGACACCTCACAGTGAAAGGAAGATGACAACAGCATCACCGGCTATGGTCCCAATATTCCATTACCCCAAATTGTGAACAAAAGGCAGCATCATAGCACATTGTAGAATGCCCTGAGGATCGCTGAGAATATCTTGCCTTTTTCCAAAACCTGAAGTCCACAGGGTATGATTTTTCTCTTTCACTGGTGCAGACTGAAATTTCAGGTAGATCTTCTTATTTCTGAGATGGGTTACTGTAAGCACTCCTGTATCTTCCCAAATTCCTAATATGTTTAGGCATTCGGTTAGTTGTGGAATCGAAAACGTCACAATGTAAGTGATTGTGAGTGCTAGCTGTTGCTACTTACCTTGTGCCCAAAATTGCTAGGAATGGGAAAAGCAGGCAAATGGCTGAAAGATTTTTTTATATGTGCTGAAGCTCTCTGCAAGTATGCAGGATCTATTTGTCATAACCAATCTTCCTAACAGTACATAGTCAGATTGTAGAAGGAAGAAAAAACATTGCACACTTTGTAAATATTCTGTAAATCTAGGTAAGGTAAATTATTTCTTAGCTATTGGATGTTAATACTGGAGAATATTTTTGAATACTATATACTGATGATATAGTGCATTACATATTAAATAAATACACTTCTGGCAGTATTTATCATTTTTAAAATTAGCAAACATTTTGTAGAATACTGGCAACATTTCTGATTTTTTTTTAAATTACAGGAATATTTTAATGCCCAATAGTTTATTATACTATTCAGATTTTCATAGTAAAACCAGCAAAATGTGATCTTCAAGATAAATATTGTGCCATTGCATCTTTTTTGACGTCAAGGTCTTATCAGAATTTTTTCCTTGATCTTTTAGCAAGTAACACCTGTGTGAGCACATTAGACATGTGGTGGGCTTTCAGTTGCTAAGCATTTGTGAAGATGACAGTAATAATTTCCTATTAGTGAAGCGTGATTGGAAACATAATACAGGTGCCCTTTCCTAGTTTTTTATACTCTGTGTTGTTCAAGTATCAGATTAATTCTATCCTATAATATTAATGATGTTTATTATATAGAATTACATTTGGCATAAAATATATATAGAGGTATAATTTTATTGTTTTCAAAAATAAGGGTGAAAAAGGAAGATCTATCAGCTTCATTTAATACAGTGGGTCTACATAAATAAAGTAAGCCAATAGCAAACATTCAATTGAGACCTGGATACTACACACTACAAAAAATCCAGGCTGTTCAATTATGCTACAGTATTCCTCATGAAATTAATAATGTACTGTATCTATGCAAATTACAAATGAATAATGTACTGAATCTATGCAAATTATTTAAGCAATGCATCCAATTACTTATTGGCTGCTTTTGACTGCATCTCTTCAAAGGTTAGTGAATCTGAAAAGCAGAGCAGTGGAGCAACATTAAAGCAAACTAAAAAGAGATCAGCAAAGAGTGAAGGTTTATTGGTAGAATATTACTGTACTTGATGTTTTTTAGAATAATAAACGATATTCTGTTAAATGAGTGGCAGAGTGGCACTCTGGTTAGTGCTGTTGCTTTATGAGATCCAGCATCCTTATTATGAATCCTTCTACCGGTCATTGTTCATTTAGAGTATGCACGTACTACCTGTACTTGTGTCAATTGTCTTCCTACAGTACATCCACAAAGATGTATACTGTAAATTAAGTTTATAGGCATTTCTAGGACTGTCCCAGTGCGAGTGTGGGTGTGTGCACAAGTACACCCTGCAATGGCCTGTTTAAGGCTGTTTCCTTACCTTCCTTCTGTTACGTTACTCTGTTGCACAGTGATTACAATTTCTGCTGAACAATTGGTAGTGACTAGATTCAGATCCCCAACACAGTTAATGTTTGCATTGACTTTGCACATTCGCCACATATTTGTGTAGTGTTTTTCCCTGGGTTCTTCATTTTCTTTCCATATATGCACAGGTTAAGGTTGATTTTTGACTGTAAGTCAACCCTTGGTGAATATACCCTGTGATGGACTATCTGATTGTTCAAGAATTAGCTGTAACTTTTCCTTACCTCAAATGTGGTTCAACAAATCAATGGATTTATTAAATGTAATTTTTTAAAATAAATTTCAGCTAAGAAACTGTTAATATTGACAATGAGGTAACTTGGTTCTGATAATATTAATGCCAAAAATAAATTGGCAAAGAATTAAATTAAATACTAATAACACTTTTGTGTTTGTGTTATACTTTTTTTGCCATGTATGCTGGCAAATAAAAAAATAATTTAATTAATTGTATCTGTGAGTTAAAGAGGGGGATGGATGAGAACTCTACTTCTACTTTTCTGAATACAGAGAAACAGAAATGTTAATTATTGGAGGGAATAACGCTGACTGCAACAACATTCTGTCTTTAACTCTGTTGAAATCACCGTTAGTTTTACTGAATCAGCACCAATTTAGGTGTTATCCTTGACACTAGCATGTCATTTAAAACACACATCACAAAACTATCCAAAACATGTTTTTTCCATCTTAAAAATATTGGAAGATTAAGACATTTTCAAAATATGCAGAACATTGAGAAATTCATTCATGCATTTATTTCTAGTAGGATTGACTACTGCCATACAGTATTCACTGGCTGTTCAATTTGTTCTTAATACAGCTTTCAGTTAATTAGAAAAAACTTTGAACCAGAATATAAGAACACATAGCTCAAGTCCTTAAATGGCCAAGGCCCTGCTTATTTATCTGACCTTATCATTACTTACAAACCAGGGTCCACAGTAAGATTTCAAGATGCCAAGGATTAATAAAACAACAGTGAGTGGTCGAGCTTTTACTTATAGGGACCCAAAGCTGTAGAATGATATGCCCCTTCAATTTCAGGTTTTATATACAGGCTGAAGACTTACTACTTGAGTCTAGCATACCCTGACTAAAGCTGCTGACCATCTCTGCATACTGCATCTGTTAGTAATTTGTTCAAAAATGTAAGTAATAGACTATATATAAACAATTACTAACCCTCCTGTATTCTGTCTCTTTTCTCAGTATCTGGATATGGCACTTGGTGTCACTACTCTACTGCCAAGCTGCATTCCTGCATATGGAAAAGTCATCTCAGATAAAGGAGCATTGGAATCATCAGGTGGGAAGATTCTCTCATTACATTTGACAACCTAGCTTAGGAGAGGGTGTAGGCAGCTAGTTGGTCTTGGTAGAGGTCTCCAGGACTATGACTGTTTCTGACTTTGTCTGTGACATTCTCTTTTACAATTTTAATCTCCTCTGTTGTCAAGTGGCCATAATTCATCAATTAACTAATGGACAGATATTGTTGGCTTCAATTCATGTTGAATTAGTTTCTAACTTGTTTTCCATGTGTTTTAACAAATCTGTATTTTTATGTGAACTACTTCTGTATTAAGCAATTAGTATAATCATTACTTGTTTTTAAATGAGAATTGTTCAAAGAGCTCTGTGCAAAAACTTAGTGAAAACCACTATACAAAAAATATGTTGTATTGTCTTGTATTGTTATAGGCATAATAAAGTGCCAAGTCACTTTCAGAATGGCAGAATCATGTTGTTCAATATAGCAATACAGAGTTGGGGCAGAGTCCAACAAAGCACCAAAAATCTTCTTTGTCCTAGCGGCTATCCCGTGTTGATGCAAGGTCCGCTGACCGGTATACACATCAAGAGTATCCTCAGGGTTTACATCGGCATGCTTCATATTGTCCTTAACTCGATCCATCCACCGACGCTTTTGTTGGCCTTGTGGTCGCAGACCATGTGGGGGTGAGACAGAGAGTATTTTGCACTACTGTGTTGTTGGCTCTACAAAAGACATGGCCATACCATTCGAGCCGACAACACCATCACCTCCTCAACGTGACGTTGGCTGGGCAACGAGGATCAAGTCAATCAATGGCTGACCTTGACTAACGGAGATGGCTTCCATCTCACCAACGTCAGACAGATACTAAGCATCAGTTGGCTCCTACAATAGAACACCCCATCATTTCTATCAAACACAAACAAAGCACCAAAAACATGAAAGTTAAAATGTAATGAGTGTTGTCAGGGTTCGGTAGCTCACCTTTTAAATAGAAACTGCACAAGTAACAGACAGATAACAGTGCCAATAGGTGACAATGCAGCAGCAAGACCCTTTTCTTACTACTTGATATGGTGGACAGGCTGCCTACACCTTTAAAAATGAACTTGGTGTCAGAGATGCAGGAATGCCTGGAGCTGTTAGAGGAACCTCTGGGACAATGATGCCAGAGGTTCCTGATTTCATAAATAGTTCAGGTCATTACCATCTGAAGTGATGCTCAGATAGGGGCTTAAAACTACATTGTGCAAGAGTATCTAGAAGATCTGAGAATGTGGTAAGGAAGGTGCAAGAGAAGAGTCCTTACTGGTACTGACATGGGTATTGGACCAACCATCCCATGTAATAGAAACTGTAACTCTCATAGCCCAGGAAAATTGCAGACAGGTAGTATAATTTATTGGTATCATTTTTTTATCCTGGTTTACTAGTATCATGGTGCTGATCTAGAAGTGCAAGGGACATGTCATTTAATGGACAAATTATTCCCCATCCTTTTACTGTGCCATACGATGAGGATATTCAGATGCATCCTCAACGGCCATCTCTGCAGTATTATCAGCATTACCACTAAACAATGTGGCTTCATCAAGTGATATGGAACAACAGACACCATTCATGATGCTTGCCTGATCATGGAGAGGTAGAATGAGAAGAACAAGCCACCCCACATATCATTCTTAGATTTACTGAAGGGATTCGACGGGATCTTGCACAAGCTCATTTAGTTCACTGATCCCACAATATCCCCAAAGCCTATATGCATTGGGCCCAACTCAAATACAGCAATGTCACAAGAATTTTAGGATGCCCAGCCAAACTATCTCCACCATATGCCATCCGAATCAGTGTCCACCAAGGATCAATCATTTTGCCCTTACTATTCATCCCAATGCTGCGTCTCTGAATATTACTCTACATTGATGTCCTGCTTGCAAAAGAGATGCACCAAGGTCTTGAGTATCACATGCAGCAATAAAAGAAAGAAGATACAGTGCATGAACTGCAGATCACAGGTGGATGATACCATTTCCATTGATGGACCTCAAGAAAGTCATCCATGTTAAGCACTTTGGCTCACTTGTTTACTCTGATGGCAACACCATCCTTGACAGCTGGGCACAGGTTAATGCAACAAGGTTTAAAAGATGCCAAGTCACTGGTGTCCTCTGTGACTACAAGATGCCTATCCATCTCAAAGTAAAATTTACAAGATCATCATTCATCCAGTCTCTCTGTGTGAAGCAGAGTGTTGGACAGTGACCACCAAACAAAAACAGGTGGTCCTTGTTATGGAAATGCATATGCTGTGCTTGACACTTGGCCTAACCTAACTTGATTGCATTATGAACAAAGACGTATGGAGGGCCTTGGGAGTGGCACTGATCACTGTGAAAATGAGCAAATGCACCTAGGATGATACGGCCACATGCACCACAGCAATTGACTGAACAGTGGCAAAACTGGCTCTGAATCTGAGCCCAGTCAGCCAGGAGGATGACTGAAAAAATGGTGGCTCATCTGACTTAACAAAAATATGTAACTGGTCAACACTGTCCCCCTCACCACCTCAAGACACCCTGGACCGTAACCATGTGGAGAGTGGTGATTTTACAGATACACAGAGGAAGGGATTAGGTGTGACTCAGCATCTTGCAGATGTTCCTCTTTCATGCTCAGTCCAGAAGGTTACAACCTGAAAGAAGAACACTGACTATTCTGGCCAAATACTGCCTCCCTGGCCTCACCTCTTCTGGCCTAATCACTCAGAAGTGCACTGCCACCAGAAGATGGCGTTAGATGAAGAATGAATTGGTATGGCTTGACTCAACGATTTTGCTTGTCTTTGTTTCTAGACCATCCCAATGACTATTAAACAGAGCTACCCCTACAAATTTTTATATGGATCTTGTCTGTTATTTTTTCAGAAATATGTATAGAAACTAAAATAAAGAAATAATTTAATTAACAGTCAGTACAATGGCAAGCGTAAAATTAAATCAATGCAGAAATACTGTGTTTTGCAAGGAAAGGGTATATATTCATTTGGCTGCTGATTGAAAAGAGAATTATAATCATTCACTGTTCCTCATTTAGAAAAAGATGAACAAAGCAAGTCCCCTGTGACAAAAATGTGTAGTGAAGGTCATGCTGTAAGAACTTGTTAAAAACATTTGAAATTTAGTTTCACATTCATGGGGTGTAAGATAACATTTGAATCTCTGGCATTTCTACATTGAAATATTGCTTCTTTCAAGTCATTTTTTTTTGCCATAAGCAAGATACTGATGCAGTCTCGCATTAAAGACTTGGGAGGACTTTCCATTTGATGCTGCATTGCCCCCTAGTGGTAATGACATGTAGCTGGTTTTATTAAAATAAGTTAGCAAGAATTTCTCATTCATGTGTAAATAGCTAAATAATCTAAAATCTAAATAAGTAAATAAGTTTGTGAGGTTGAATTTACACAAACATGCACCTAAACCTGATTTTTAGTGAATTTTAAATTAACCTTAGCTTGGAAACATTAACATTAATGTTGCAAACAACCTAACTTGCAAGTGTTTAAGAAATGACAAATTTACTGCATTAACACTTTTAAATAGTTGGCATAAAACAGCAAATGTCATAAATTAACATGAAAGTGGCAAATATATATAATCAATCAGAATATTCTATATCCACATTTCACCCACTAGTTTAAGTCCAACCTGCAAAATATTTAACAATGAACATCAAGCATATACAGTACAGTATGTTTTAAAAATGGAAATGTGCTGCATCATTTACTTTATGATAAATTATGGTGCATTCAGATTTGTATAAGTACTGTAGAATAATAGCTTTGTTTCAGGTTTCAGAGCATAAAATACATTTTAAAACATGCTTATAAACTGGTAGTTAAAAAGAAAAGTAAAGACAATGGCAAAGTTGTTAAAGTCATTAAAAAAAAGGTTTAGATTGTATTGTATGATGTGACATTTGCAGACATTGTGGTTGGGCATTACAGAATTCATCAACCTCCTGCTGCAGCTCATTGTTACTAAAGTGTATAAAAGAAGTGTGTTTTAAATGCCAGATATGAACAACTGTGGTGTGAGTTAATAAAATATAAAGCGAGTAAGACATGGGATTAGAGGGCCTTAGATGGTTAGAGACAAGCAGCATTTTAAGAATTGTTATTGAATCTATTTGATAACACCTGTGCCTGTTTACAATGTTAATAATACATACTAAGATCATATAGATTTTTGAACATCCTGTTAGAAAATGTAAAGAAAAAATCATTTTGAAATTGCCCACGTTTAAGGTTCTTGATCTTTCAGCATGTAACTGTACCTATCGGTTGTCAAGGATACTCTCATGCAGCTTTCAGTGCCATTTATAATTTAAGGCGTGCAGACAAGGTGAGTCTGGCTTTACTTTCTCTGCTTATAATTACATTTAATATCATTTGTGATTATCTGTAAAACTGAAATTCTAACACTGTAGAATGTGCACTATGAAGACCTAATTAAAAGAAAAAATTTTAATTTGAGCATGTTGCCTGTTTATTCCTGTGTATTTTGTTCAATGTTAACTTTACAAAACCTTAAATTATACTGAAACTGGAGGTAAAAGCCTTTGATTAAAATATCATCTAGTGCAAGGTCTATGTGAGGTGTGCACATTCTCCCCATATTTATGTGTGTGTTTCTCTAAGGCGTGCATATACAGCAGGGCTAATTTGTAACTTTAAGTTGGCCTTGTTTAAATGCGGATGTTCATTTGCAAGTTCTGTCCAATGGCCTGCTCTTACATCCCAGATTTATTACTGCTCTTTAATGCATAAAGTGAGATCAGAAAATGGATAGATAAATGGATACATGTAAAATATATTAATATTCTCAACATTCTAAATAAATGCTCATAAACAAAACCTTTTCTCTTGTCTTGAACGTGCTGTAAAAATGATCCATGTTGTATTTTTTAAAAATCTAATTTATAAGCATGCTTTGTTAATATTGTAACCAGTATAAACTAACAAATATAGTAGAATCCTGTTAAGCCTGCCACAAGTTGGTCCCAATACAGACATGAGCCCATGGCCTTCTTTTGATCAGCTCCGTCACAGCAGGTAAAATTGACTTAGCTTGCCAACCCTCAATAACTTTCTTAAAGCCCCATAAGCCACAATGACTCATCATCCTTGATTGTAACATTAATGTGCTGCTCGAGGGAAAAGGTTCACAGTGCTCTATACTCATAATCACTTTAAGCCACAGTTGGGGATGAAGCACAGTGCTCTTCTGTCAGTCTGCTATAACTCATAACTGATGAGCCCAGTCATAGAGCAGTAAGCCAATGGTGTAACCTGTTAAGCCATGGTAAAGTACTGGCATCACTGCACTAATTTGTCATTGCCTAACCCTAGGGGTCACTGTGTTTGGATACAGCTGGGCTCCTTCATCTTCTCAATCTCATTTCAGTTTGTTCACATTGTGGATTTGCTGAAATCATTGACAGTCAATCCTTAAAACACATTCAAATGCTGATTTGATGCTGTGCTTTATGGGTCTTTTTTGACCCAATTTCGACACCCCTTTTTAAGTGCACTAGACATCAGATTTTCATTCCAAACCTCTTGACAATTCTAACATTAGTACCAATTATCCTAAGTATATGGAACAGATGACATTTAGGATGATTTTATGAGTTGGAAACAAGTAAAAACAAGTAAAATTCACTTAAGTATATGACCCAATTGACCCAAAGGCTTTGTTCAAATTGTGTAGCAGCTATACAAACATTTGACATTTAGAAACGTTTTTGCTTTTTGTAAAGTTAGGGCACTTTACTGAAAATCTCAACATTTTCGAAAAGATGACATTTAGGATGTTTTCATAGGTTGTAAATGAACAAACTACACTAAATGTGGCAGATCAAAACTGACCCAGAAAATGTGGTAAAAATGGACAAGTTACATATTTTTTATAATGTAAACAAATCATGGGATATTTACATTTTTAGTACTGTTCAAAAATTTGGGATTTAGGATAGGAAAGGTCACAAAGTTTCACCCTAAACAGATAAAATTTAGGGTGCTTTTACTGATTTCAATCCTAAAACAGGGTCACATTTGACCTGAAGTTTATGTAAAGGTCAAAAGATTAGGGATACCACTTGTCCAGTAAAGGCTCGTCTACTTCAGTGTTGAACTGTAGGATTAATCGAGACCGCTTTTGAATTCCTGTTATACCTGTGCAGAATTGCTTGCGCTAGGGCATCCTCAACTTGAAACTCTTCTTTCAAAAAGTATATTCAGCAGATTAATACAATTAGGAATATTTTGAAAATTCCAATGTTATTCCCAGGATTCACTTTTCTTGTTTTCTACTGAACGTCAGGTAGTATCAATGTGCTGCAAACAACTTACAAAGGACAGAGGGTATGCAAATTTTTTTTTTTTTTTAGGAATGTGCAGTATGTAGGATACCAACGATCCATGTGTGTTCAATATGTAAAACCTTTTTTAAAAATACTGTAAAAAAATACCACTGGCACTCTTAAATGCACTAAGACAGCTCTTTTGATTTACCGTAATATTTTGGAGATAAGCATTGGTAGTTTTGAATATGTCGATACATGGCTTTCTTGTAATGGCATGACAGCTGTGGCTGAGGCTTCTCCTCCAGGTTTTATTTATTTTCATAAACCCTATCTCAAATCCTGGACAGACAGGGATGTAAGATTTATTTTTAGGTCATCTATAAATTTTCAATGATGGTCATCTGACATGATGATTAGTTCTACTGAATATTTAATGACAGTTTGATTTGGTGATGTTTTTTGAAGACTGTAGTTATTTATCATCCACCTGTGATGAACAGCAATGTTGCTTTTTAAAAAGATTTCTTTTGTTTAGCTCTGCTTATTGTCTGTCTACGATACAGTACTCTAATCATATTGATTCTCCTACTCATACAAAAGAAAATATTAATGTCTTCAAAACTTCAGTGTATATATTTTAATCAATGTCTTTATCTTTACAATGGATCTTTTAAATGCTAGGTGCCTTGAGCTTGGGAAAGGAGCTATATATAAATAAAATCGTTAAATCTGTAATTATTTAAAAAAGCATTCTCCTTGGTTTACAGATGATTTAAAACAGTTAAATCAGAAACACGGAAGAGTAGAATGATTTTGAAGTTGTGCAAACTGGAATGTCATAAGAAGATCTAAATAGGAACTGAAAGAACAATAGGAAGAATTTAAATTTAAGGCTTGGCAAAATTTGTTTGCGTATAATAAACAAAACGCAAGCACAATGTGTAGGATCTTGCAAAAAATGTTACTTTTTGCAATAAATATTCTAATTTTAGGAAATAAAATTAATTTTAACTTTTCTTGGCATAATGCTGATGGTAATGGTGGCATGATGGTAATTAGAAATTTTGGAAAAAGGTGAGACATTTTCAAAAATATTTATTTCAAGATAAAAATGGAATAATCAGAAGGACACACTTCTAAATTGAATGTTATGTTAAACACCAGAAGCTGCCTGAAGAGTAGTGAATAGCTTTGAGTGAGAGATTATGCAAGAAAATGTCTGGTAAAAGGAGAAAGAAGGGGGGCATGGGGACTAGAGAACCTAGACCACACTGACTGAAACATAGGCCCTCAAAAATAACTCCCAAGTGTGTAGATGCCTTGATAAGTTAGAGGAAGAAGTAGATACAACAATCACTAATTGGAAGAGACTTGTAAAGATTACAGTAATAAAATGGAAATATAGACAGAAGAGGTGATATTTCTCAACCCAATGTCACAGATTTCAAAAGCTTAAGAAATAAGAGGGCCAAAGTTTGGGAGGTTTGAGTTCAATGTCAGAGAGTGTTGAAGACCAAATTCTATTCAGTGTGGAGTTAGAAAGAAATGAAGTGTGTACTGCCAATGGACTGATTCAGAATCATGTAAAGAGAAGTCTCCACCCATCTAGTCAGAGATTAATATAGGCTGGTTGGTTACAACAAGAACAGCATTTATTTATAGCATAGCACAGACAAACGAACAGTCATGGTAGCGTATTATATAAGAAGAGTATATATATATATGGGCGGCACGGTGGCGCAGTGGGTAGCGCTGCTGCCTCGCAGTTGGGAGATCTGGGGACCTGGGTTCGCTTCCCGGGTCCTCCCTGCGTGGAGTTTGCATGTTCTCCCCGTGTCTGCGTGGGTTTCCTCCGGGCGCGCTGGTTTCCTCCCACAGTCCAAAGACATGCAGGTTAGGTGGATTGGCGATTCTAAATTGGCCCTAGTGTGTGCTTGGTGTGTGGGTGTGTTTGTGTGTGTCCTGCGGTGGGTTGGCACCCTGCCCAGGATTGTTTCCTGCCTTGTGCCCTGTGTTGGCTGGGATTGGCTCCAGCAGACCCCCGTGACCCTGTGTTCGGATTCAGTGGCTTGGAAAATGGATGGATGGATTATATATATATATATATATATATATAAAATATTATTTACAAGGACAATACAAATTAATAATCGAATAATGTAAAATGTTACAGTACAGGTAAATAAATGTTTAAGAAATGGTAGTGTCCTTAAGCATGAATTACATTACTATTAACTATATTCATTTTTAAGTATGTAATTGTAATAACATAAGTTCAGTGCTATAGTAAGATGGCCAAGGAGGAGAGAAAAATAAAAACTGTTGGCAAAATACTGAAGATTAAAATAGCCTGCAGTGATTCCAAAGCCAAAATCCCACCCGGCCCACACCACACAAGAAAGTAAGAAGAACATTTAACCTCATACTAGTATTTCATGGGGAAAGGAGGGAATGGAGAAGGAGGAGCAGGTTGGGAGCATGCACTTTGGCAACAGCAAAATTAATATGGAGATTCCATATTAATTTACAACTTTCAGAATGTGGTGGTAGCTGAAGTAACATCAATGCATAAATCTCTGACTGAACCTGCTAGAAAAATGGGTGAAAGAGACATGGACAGCTGAAAAAGGTGATTTAAGGGGAGATGAGCAGATATGGACCAGTTGTTTTACTCACAAGAAATTACCTTTTAGGAAATAAGAAACCTAAGGATGTGGAGGAAATCTAAAGTGGCATTGGCAAGAAAGATCAGGAGTTTGTTGGCATGCAGAGAAATATTTTTGTAAAGTAATAGGAGTAGGCGGGTATATTTTATAGAGGGCAATAGCAAGAGGTTTGAGGGAGATTAAGAAGTAAACAAGACTGGGAAACAATATTGTTTGCCAATTCAATGCAAACAGGCCTAAACGTTTGCCAAATTAGTAAGTATAATGGGTGAAGGGAAGACTAAAATGTCTTGATCATACACATATTAATAAACTCTGCTCAAAACTTCATTGAACCGAAAATTGATGAACCCCTTCACTGTGTTGAGTGTGTCACACATGTGCGCCTGGGAGTCAACCAGAGGGACCAGGAAATGACAATTCCATGCCAGGAAAGGGGGTGGTGGGGTGCATTGAACCTCTCTCTTTTCTCTCCGCAGACCAAACACGAGAAATCCTTCCGGTCCCGGCCCCGAGGACGTCACTTCCTGTCCCGGCCCCGAGGACATCACTTCCTGTCCAGGCCCCGAGGATGTCACTTCCTATGATCAAACTATAAAAACCCCTCATCCTCCATTCTTAAACATTTCTGTTTTGGACTCTAACCAGTACACATTATACATTACTTTAAAGCCTTTTGCAGCTAGGGAAACTATACGGATGGCTGCCCCAAACCTTCGTTGTGTGTCCGGCTGTTTCTTTCACAAGTGATAGAAGGCGATCTGGATGAGTTAAGTGTAGAGCTGCATCAATTATCTGAAAGATGATGATGCTGAACAAAAATTATCTTGTGTGCAACAAAGCAGGAACAAATGAAATCAGTCTCATTGGAGCAAATTTAAGTTCTCACAGACGTGAGATGCATGATGCAAAAACAAACTTTACACTTATGTGTCCAATAATAATACAATAATATTAATATTTATTTTTTTATATTGAAGGAAATGTGATTTGGTTAAGCTTGATATAACAACAAACCTGCACCTTTACCCGATTTTTAAGAAATTTTGAACTGAGTCTGTCCTTTCTGTTAAATAAAATGATTCACAGTGTTAGCCTTGCATATCTATACTGGTAAAATATTCAGGATTTTTGATGCGTTGTCTTCTTTTCTGGGCTCTTACAATAATATCCATTCCGCTATTAGAAGTGTAGAGGGGCAGGAATTCAAAAAATGCAAGAATATTTAAGGCTTTATACACCATTAGTAGTATTATAAAGTCAGTTCTAAAGGACACAGGTAACCAATGTAATGACGCTAAAACTAATGAGAGTTCTAGTAAAGATTCTGGCTGCTGCATTCTAAATTATGTCTTTGTTAAGTAGTTCTGTTAGGAGCACATTACAGTATCTAGTCAACTAAAATAATAAGCACAAATTAATTTTTCAGCATCTTACGGTGTTATAAGAGGTCTAACGTTTGCAATGTTTCTTAAATAGAAAAATGCAGTCTTAGCAATCTGGTTAATACATGATTTAAATTTAGGTTAGAGTCCATGATTACACCTAAATTCTTTACTTCTGTCTTGACTTGTAATGCTAAGGGATCAAGATTTTTTTTAATACCTTCATTATTTCCATTTTTACCAATGACTAAGATTTCAGTTTTTTTCCTTAGCTATCTTCAATAAATTACTATTCAT
Organism: Erpetoichthys calabaricus; assembly: GCF_900747795.2. Classification (NCBI taxonomy): domain Eukaryota; kingdom Metazoa; phylum Chordata; class Cladistia; order Polypteriformes; family Polypteridae; genus Erpetoichthys; species Erpetoichthys calabaricus. Next base: position 262,185,623 of record NC_041394.2, on the reverse strand, counting down.
CCATTCAGAAATACAAGATAGACATTTGGGTCAGAGTGCCCAGAGATTCAGGGTTATCAGGTGCTATAGATAAATAAAGACGTGGAAAAAGACCCTCATGAATAGAGAAAGAAGGTACAGACTCCACTCAGACAATTGCCATATATATTTGTACATAGGAAGACTTCATAAAAACTTACAACACAGTGTTGAATACAGTATGTGGTTTGGCCACCCATAGACGTGCTCATTATTGTTTCTCAAAAAGAGTTCAGTTTCTTCTTCTTCTAAAGGTTTCCATCATAAACACTACATGCCATTTTTCCTTATTTTTTATTTTTACCACAGCTGAGAAATATGGAAGAAGCATTGGGAACAATATGTGAAATTTTAGGAATATCTTTACAAGATGAATTATCCAGCCGGGAAATCAGCTTGTTATACAAGAATGTGTATAATATGCGGGTAGACCTCCAGGAAGTAATTGATGCAATGAGAAAGGTAATAAAACAGAAAGTGACATTCACAAGAGATTCCACACTTTTGTGATCTTCATTAAACTAAACCTTGGTGTTTTGGTGTGCATTGTAATGGTTTGTAAATGTCTGCTCTGGATTCCTGTCCTCTTTCTCTTGCAGTATTATTTTTTGATTTGATATACTTTGTTAATCCCCATGGGGAAATTGTCTTTTACTCATCTCCTTCTTCCTATTTTGACAGGTTAGGGAGTCTTACAATGGGGCATACAGCCCAACTGAAGTGATTGCTGAAACTCTATTAGAAATTGAGAACCAGCATTTTCTTAAAGAACAGGTAGGCATCCATCCAATTAAATGAGTATATGCCATTTGCTTATATTTCAATTAAATGCTCTTTCAGACAATGTTTTTCCCATGTTTTGTTTTCATCCTAAAGAAAACACATCCTTAATTAAGTTTTTGTATAAAGCTGGGTTGCACAGCACTGTATTTAATAATGTTGCTGCCTCACAGATCCAGGGACCTGGTCCACTTGCTGACTGTGTAGGAATTGAATGATCTCCCTGGTATTTCAATATTCTTTCTCTGGATTCTCTAGTTTCTTACACATATCTTGACATATGTTTCTGTGAGTCTTCCCTAAGATGGAATGCCACCGTATAGTATATGGGGTGTAAATCTAAACATGGGGAGGACAATTAGATAAACAATTTAGCCTCTTCCCAGAAAGGATGTCAATGTCAACAACGGTAATGCTTAGCAGGGACACCACTGTAATAAGTAATAGATGGAGTCCAGGAAATAATTATTCCGTGGGTGTTATTCTGTGGCTTGGGAGGCTTGTTGTCTTATGCATGACCAACTACAGTCTATCAGGCATTTACAGGTTCTCCTGCTTCTTATAAATATACATTAGTTTTCAGATAGGCAAAGAAACCTGGGCTGTATGGGTCAAGCTCTAGAGAAAAGACCACAGGAATGATCTAAAGGTGTTAGAGTAGAGTTTGGAGTTGGCTGTGGAATGGCTGGCAAAGACCCAATCAGCAGGAGGAGAGGCCAGAGTAATTGTTGGAAAGCAGTGGGAGGTAAAGGAAAGAATATGGAGGTTTTTCCATGGCATACGCAGTAACACACTTTTGATGTAGGCAGGCTCAGGGTGAGTTTAGATTACATTAGTTTATTTTATGTGTACTGTATCTATTTTGCTTCTTATGTAATATCAACCACTTCTCTGGCTCTTTGAGTCAATAACTTGTCCAATTTATATTTATCTGTACAGTACCTCTTTGTTTTTATCCTGGGTCAGAGAGACATCTTGAGAGTGCCTCAATGATCTTGAAGGCATGTTCATTCCATGTGCCCTGTGCTTATAGAATAGGAGGCGAGAATTCTGACTTTTATTGTAAATAGTATATATTTTGAAAGAAAGATCCATTGGTCTATGACATTTTCTTGGTTGAACTTATCAGATGAGCTCACTAGACCGCATTATTCTAATTATGTGTTTATCATTGCAGATTTACTGGGATTTTCGACTTTTGAATACAGATGAACAAGGACAGGCATCTCTGCTGAAAAGCGAACACCTGCTACAGTCTATAAAAGAGAATGCTTTTATGTCTGGCCAGGATATCTTCCTACACAATGTAATGCAAAACCAAACTCAGGTCATGCTGGATCTTACAGTTCAGTACACTCACAAAAGTGTCACACTTACTGGAAGTAAGAACAAGTTGACAGCAGCAGCAGTAAACAATACACAAAGTGACAGACAGGGTGTTGGTGATGGGAATGAGCCTATAGCTTGGCGCTGGATTCTCTGCCCATTTCCTTAGTAGAAGTGCTAGGCCACACTACTTAAATTACACCAGGGAGGCAGAAAAAGGCATAAGCAAAATGTTTTGTATTAATGCTTATGGTATGCCAATCAAGTTTAGAGGTGAACAAACAGCCTATATGGCAGGTCAGTGTTCTGGTAGGGGAAATACACTTTATATAGATTGAGATGTTTGTTTTAGTTTAACACCAGATTTTCTAATTATTCTTACAATATTATTATTATTATTATTATTATTATTATTATTAGATGCCTAACACCTAGACTGTGGTAGCTTTAGAGATGATTTTATAGATAATCATTTTCCAAATGAATATGGACCACTTTTGCATGATTCAAGTTCTTTTTCTTTTATGCTACATAAATAAAGAGTGCAGTGCAGTAAAACTCATTCAATAGAAAATACATTTGTAGAATTGAAATCCAGATAAAGTACATGTTTGGAGCCACATGAGCTTATGCATATTTTGTGATGCTTCATAGTCTCTCAGCATTGTGTTTTGAAATGTTCTCGTATATTATTTCATGTTTTTGTTTATTTAAAAGTATAAATATTGTTTACCATCTTAAATTTATTAGTGGAGGTGCATTTTACAAAAATAAATTAAATTGATTTCAGTATTTTACTTTAACGCAACAACAGCATCATTCTTTTCTACCTGGTATTATTCTTTGAAACTACTTAAGTACATGGTATTGGTATCAGTCGGTGTGATTTGAATGCTCGTGTTAAATTTATTCCACTAATCTTATGTTATTTTATCAGGATACACAATCTGAATCAGATGGGAAAATAAACATTTTGCTGTATTTGCAAAGATTAAAGAACAAAGCAAGAAATCTCTGTGACAGGTTTGCATACTACTCTGTTGACCAACATTTCTGATGCTGTTCTTCTAGAGTTTCCTGTGTTCTTATTAGGTTACTTTAGATTAAATTAAAAATTAATTTAAAACATAATAGAATTGAAAACGTGCTTAAGTCCATAATTCTTATAAAATACTGGGGGGAGGAGGGAAGAAAGAACATTCTTTCTCAAAAAAGAGAAATTACATAGAATGCAAAGATAACAAAATCAAAAGTAATTCTGAAATATAGATACGGTTATTATGAAAATATTGGAAATCTTTAAAAGACAAGTGAAGCAGAAAGTGCACCATAAACACTACCTGCCACATTTCAGCAAATCCCCAAACCTAAATAGTAACCAAAAACAAAAAATATATTAAACAGTAAGGAGCTTTATTACAAAAAACAGGTAATACCACAGGGCTAACATAAAAGTACAAAGGAAAAACTACTCATAAATGTGGTATTCCAGGTGTTTCTTACTTGTGGTATTTCCCACACAGTGGGAAAAAAGCACGAAATGTCATCTTTAATCTCGAAATTTCCACTTTAATCACATAGTTTATTTTGTAATTAAAGTAGAACATCATAAACTTCATCTTAAAATTGTTTAATTTACTAGTTTCTCAAATCCAATCGTAACTAAAGTAGCACGTTAAATGCTTTGCTTTGTATTTGATCTTCTATGTGCTCTATGTGTGTGAATCACTACGTGCTTCCGGGCAGGACACAGAATCCATTACATTCGTGATATTACAGCTCTCTGAATAATTAAAATACTGAGATGTATACGTGATATCATTTTCATGATGATAGGAGTTAAAACATGTTGTTAAACATGGGAACACGGTGGCGCAGTGATTGTTCATATCTCACGCAAGATGCTTGCTGCGCCATGCGCGACCTTCGATGAAATACTTTATTGTAGCAGTACTGTCTCTTTCAAACGTACTAACCCCCAATTCCTATCCTTACTTTTCTTTCTCCAAATACCCAATCCCCACACAATCAGCTCTGTAATAGACGTTAAGCCATCTGTAAGCTTAGAACGCTGATTATTCAAAACTTTTAAGGAACATTGAAATATCTTCGTAGTACGTGTTTAATTATTCTATCCATATATCCTTCCAGTGTCGCGTCAGCACCAGCAAGAATACAGCGCGAGGCAGGAACAGTCCCTGAACTAGCTAGCACTGTGGCACCGTGTCCTCACATGTTTAATTATTAACAATGTAGATTGTTTAAATTATGTTAACATTTTATCTGTATAATAAAACAAACATATTTTGCTGCATTTCATCTTAAAAATGATATCGTCATCATATGTAAATATGCGCATTATAAAGTGGCTCAGGTTGTGCAATATTATAACTGCATCGCAAGTTTACAGTGAGGTAATTGTACTAATAAGTACAAATAGTTCTACAAGGAGCACTTGATGGACTGATTGAGTGCATTTATAGTTATTGGGATGAAACTGTTTCTGAACGCGAGGTCCGTACAGGAAAGGCTTTGAAGTGTTTGCCGAGTGAGTGCAGTTCAAATAGGCAGCATGGCTGAGGCAGCGTGTGCTTGATGCTGTATACCGATAATTCTCTGCTCTAGATCTGTGATTCCCCACTCAGATATAGTGATATAAATACTCCGAGTGGTGCAGTGAGAGTAATATGGAAAAAGATGACCTGCTGTGGCAACCCCTAATGGGAGCGGTTGAAAGAAGAATAAGAAGGTGCAGTGAGAGTAACAACACTAAAGCAGCTATGGTATTTGGAATACTTTGGCTATTCCCTGGAACATTATATTGTTACAGGTTAATTACAATCAGATGCATTAAACTAATAAATAATATGCAGTTAGTTTCAGTGTATATGATAAAACCACGTCAGGGATGTGGATCTAAAGAAAGGGTAACCACACAGGAACAGTAGCACTGCTTTGATGCTGGGTGCCGCCAGTCTGCAAAACAGAGCGGAGAACTTGTGTACGCCAGGGTATGAGGTACCGTGGAAATGTGCGTGGCTTTACGCCAAGTTTAGGTTTTATACATCGCGATTTGAGTGTGGAAACGTTTGTACGTAACATTTTTGTGCATACGCACCATTTATACATGAGGCCCCAGATCTCTTGTCTTACTGGTTTCATGTCTGCCTTTTGAATTCTCTTCCCAGTTAGCCCCTTTAACCTGTCTGCTTGTTTTTTTTCCAACTGCAGAACAATAACCCAAATAAATTTTGTTCTTAAGTCTTTATGCTGGCTTCCCCTTACGCTTAAGGCTGTTTTAAAAATACTACTTTTAACATATTAAAATGTTTAAATGGTCAGGGACCTTTAGAACGTATTAATGCATAAATACTTACTGGACCATTAAATGCTGATCTAACAGTTTCATGGATAAATGAAATTACTACGGGGATCAGACTTTTACCTACAGTATTCAAAACTGTGAAACAGTCTGTCTGCTTGGATGAGGGGTGGACAATTGTTTTCAGCATTTACAGTATATCTACACTAAAAACTCATTATGTTTGTCAGGAATATGCAGATTAGATCTTATAATTAGATGTTTCTACTGTGGTTCTTATTAGTCTTCAGCTCAAAAATAAAAGCTTGCCAACGACTATGAACTGTTAATGATCCTCCTTTTTCTATTTTTCTTATTTATATCTTTCTCTGACACTTGATGCTACTGCCTTTGCCAAACTATTATAAGACACCCATAGTTAGGGATTTAACAATAAAATTAATTAATCTGCTTCTTACTTGTATTCAGCCAATACATTAAACACGCAGAATGTCCTGAAGGTTGTAGGTTGTCATTGGGTTTAGATCATCAGAACCCTGGCTTTGTCTGACTTTAACTGTAATTTTGTCCGTTGTAACTGACCTTGGAACCCTATACCAGTTTATTTCTTCCAGGAATTAGTCATATCTCAAATTTCATGTGATGATTTTCTTAAATTAATGGTCTGTTTTACCATGTGCTTGATGTAACTTGTGTGTGTTTATGTATTTAAGTCTTTTAGGGTATGTAATTTACTATAAATACACATGGCTGCAAATATGTGGAAGGGTGCTATAGAAAAATAAATTAAATTGAAGTGAGCTATTTTACAAGATGACGTCTGCAAATTTTGGCTGATGGTTCCACACACCTCACAGTATTCCTGATCATAGAGCTTCTAACATAAATTTCATATCATATTGTCTACTAAATGTGTAATTTTCTAAAATGTTGCTTTCTACAATAGATGGTCATCTGAAGGATTGATGGCTCTACTTCTTGAAAAGGAAGAGGAACATAATTTCAGCATAACATATCATTTGACATTTTGGGACATCTTTAGAGTACTGGAGGAAAAATATAAAACTCTTCTACAAAAACTTTGCATGGAGATGCTGAAAGAACATTATGGTAGGAGAAAATATTATTATGATTTACCATACTTAAGATAGCTAAAGTAAGATTTGATTGCAGTATGATTAATAATTAATTATTTTTATAGGATATACACTTGTTTGTAAAGTACATGTTCGTATATGAAAAAAAAATTGTTCAGGTTTTGTATTTATTATTATTACAATGGAGTCAATGGGGAAAATCCTAGTCTGACATAAACCCGGTCAGTACTTTGATTTGAATTGCCAAACACAGTACACGCTACTTAGAGCTACAGTTTGCACTCCACTTCAGGGAGGTAGCCATATTCACTTTGATTCAGTAGCTTTACTTTTTGGTTGTGATTACTAGCATATTAGCAAATGTATACTTACCAACATTATTAACACTGGTTAGAGATTAAATTAATCACTAATGAATCTGATACAAATCCAACATAATGTGGTACATCGTAGGTACTTCCATGTGGGATTCCATGTCTGTTGTTCAACAAGAGGAGAAACTGGAGGAACTGCATGTTTTAGCAGAAGATGCACTTGAAAATAATGACTTTCTGTCCATGTCCAATCTGCCAGGAGCCTTCAGAAATTACAGGTGATTGGATCTTAAAGTAAATCTCTTTCCTGGTAGTTCATGTGTCTTGTCTAAATACGCCACTTGCTCTTAATCTATACGAGATTAGGGGGAAAAAGTCTCAAAGAATCACACAGCATTGTGCTCATGACACTGTACAGTAACATGGACAGAGATTACATTGTTGTTATTATTTTTGCATGTCTTAGTTTCCCATATGCAGCATTTAAATTATTTTCTCTTTTTGTGCTAATACTACATACATTTTAAATGTTTTATAATTATATCACAATATTATTTTGTTTAGCATGGGCACTGCCATTTTGTGTTGGTTTGGCCTATACTCCTATTTACTATTGCCATGCATGGCTGCTTATTATACTTCCTTAGAAGGCTGGCTTCCTTCAACATCTGCAATAAGATGCTGCAGATGTTCTATCAAACAGTTGTGGCGAGCGCCCTCTTCTACGCAGTGGTGTGCTGGGGAGGCAGCATTAAGAGGAAAGACGCCTCATGCCTGGACAAACTGGTGAGGAAGGCAGGCTCTATTGTTGGCATGGAGCTGGACAGTTTAACATCTGTGGCAGAGCGAAGGGCGCTCAGCAGGCTCCTATCAATTATGGAGAATCCACTGCATCCACTAAATAATGTCATCTCCAGACAGAAGAGCAGCTTCAGCGACAGACTGCTGTCACTGTCCTGCTCCACTGACAGACTGAGGAGATCGTTCCTCCCCCAAACTATGCGACTCTTTAATTCCACCAGGGGGGGTAAACGTTAACATTTAACATTATACAAAGTTATTGTCTGTTTTTTTTTTTTTTTTTTTTTTCACCTGTATTATTATCATTCTTTAATTTAATATTATTTATTGTATCAGTATGCTGCTGCTGAAGAATGTGAATTTCCCATTGGGTCTATCTATCTATTTATCAATTGAGTCAAGTCATGGAACCTCTGACATCACCATGCCATCACTATAAACCAGTTCTTCCCAAACTCGGTCCTGGGGACCCCCTGTGGCTGCAGGATTTTGTTCCAACCAGCTTCTGTTTTTAATTGAACGCCTCGGCTAATTAAGTGAGCTGTTATTTGTTATTTAAGTTTTGTGTTTTGGGAGCAATATAGGAATTAGAAAACTAAGTTTGGTAAATATATATATATATCATGAGATGCAGCCTGAACACCATCAGACAGACACCAGCAGTTCTATAAAACACACGGTTTATTTACAATTTAAACCCCGCACACACACAGTGCCCTGCACCAGTCACCATCACACAGGTCTTTAAACATCCGTGGGGCCACCTTTCTTCTCTTTCTCTGGAGCTTCGTCCTCCTCCTGCGCCTGACTCTGGCTCCCCGACTGTAGGAAGGCGGCCCCTTTTATAATCACCCAGATGTGCTCCAGGTGCTCATTGACGTCCTTCTGGCGGCACTTCCTGGTGTGGCTGAAGTGCCGCATGAGCACCCAGAAACACTCTGGGCATCCCTGGAAGATCCTTCATCAACCCTCCCAGGTGTGGCGGAAGTACAGATATCCCGGGCTCTATGAGGCTCGGGGCGCCCCTGGCATTTGAGCCTCCACGCTCCATCCCCGTGGTCCCCACACTATCCAGGGTGGTTGCCCCCTTGTGGCCCAGGGATGTATAGCCTGCCTCCTGGTCCTTCCAGGTGTCCCGACTGGGCAGCCTCCTGCCACAATATATATATATAGATATATATATATCCATCCATCCATTTTCCAACCCGCTGAATCCGAACACAGGGTCACGGGGGTCTGCTGGAGCAAATCCCAGCCGACACAGGGAACAAGGCAGGAACTAATCCCGGGCAGGGTGCCAACCCACCGCAGTATACAGTATATATATATATATATATATATGTATATATATATATATATATATATATATATATATATATATATATATATATATATTGTAACAGATCGAGTATTCGTCCACCTCTTGAACCCTCAGGTACCACTCTGATGACCAGGTGAAAGTATAAATATTCTTTATTTTATAAATACACCGTGCACAAAGCACTCTCCACACCACTCTCATATATAAACCACTATTCTCTCTAAACAAACCAATACCTCCTCGCCCAGACACTTTGCCCTCCTACCTCCCAGCTCAGCTCAGTGTCTGGGCTTTCCCATAGTCCTTTTATATCCCCTGACCCGGAAATGGTTCCTGGCAAAACCCACAAGTCCGTTTCCTTCCGGGTCAGGGTAAACAGTCCTCTTCATCACCCCGGGAGCACGTCGTTTCTTCCGGACACATGATACTGACGCACTCCCGGGTTATAGGGCACACAAGAGCCCACTAGCCCCCCTACAGCGACTCCCGGTGGTCCCCAAGGTATCCAGCAGGGCTGTGTATAGAAACTACAAAGTCCATGAGGCCCTGCTGGAACTCGGGGCACCATCATGTGGTCCGGAGGGCTCCTCCTAGCGGCCTGGGGGTGGCGACCGGAGTCTGTAGCCGGTTGTCCATCACAATATATATATATATATTAAAAGGTACCAATTAGTCATATGGGAATAATGTATTTTTTTCTTTTTAACAATATTTTCATCTTGATTTTCATTCTACTTTTCCAGGAGTTCTAATTGTTTAATTAATCCAATATTTATTAATTAGTGGGTCTGACGCTAAAGTACTTGAAGCCTTTGATTATTCAGTGCTGTTTGCCTGGGTGTCTGCTCTGCTTGTTTTTAATTGTCATTAATAAGATTCAATGAGGAGGGAAAACTGCACAGAGAAAGGGCACAATATAATGAAAAAACAAAAGAAAGTTATGCATTTAAATCTATAGCAAAAGTAGAAATATTTCTAAATGTCTTATAAATGTAAAAATCATGCTGCTGTGATTTTCTGAATGTAGAATAAGAGAACAAAAATACCAGCTAATTAAATGAGATCAGTATTATTAGGTGTTGTGACTAATTAGGAATCTGATTGGAACAAAAATGTGAGGCCACAGTGGGTCCCCAGGACCGAGTTTGGGAACCCCTGCTATAAACCATTTCAGGGCACTGTTCTCAGCATCCAGGTTTTAATTACAATATGTGAAGAAGCAAACATTTACCTTGTGATTACTTAAGGACATACCATTAGATAAGACGTGGATCTCTAGCTTTGTTTATTTCGACTTTGACTTTGGATTTTGGGTTGATTGATTTCTCTTTTGATTTCCTGGATAATAATTATAGCCTACTTCTTATTATGATTCATCTCTTGGACATTATTATTAAAATAAATCCTTCTATAATAATATTGTTACCCTTGTGAGTGTTTTTGTAGGAAAATTTATCTGCTAAATGGAAAAAATACTTAGTTTTACACACTATGAAAAATAAAAGCTTTGGTAATCTAAATTGTCATTTAGAGATACAGTATCTCAAAATAAATTTTAACATGTTAAAAATGTATCTTAAAAAGAATTACAGAATTATAGATATATGATTTTAAATGTATTTTCCAGATATTTTTGATTCAAATAAAGAAATATGAAAATAACATCCTAGTCACTTTGAGACACCTTAATGAATTTTCAGAAACATGGAAAACTCCCTATTTAGACATTGTGGAATAGTGTTTCATGCATTTTGGAAATTACATTTATTATTTATTTTAATAATAATAATTTGCTAACATATGCTGGTAAATGTAACACAAACACAGAGAGGTAAGAAGCATAGCAAAGATCAGGAGGTATAATGGAATAGTGACTCTGTCAACTTATGTGTGATCCTGTCTGAGTCTGGACACAGGGAATAAACTGACATCCAGTTTCCCTGGTGCAGTGTTTCATGATTAGAGTTGGCTCCTGCCAGCCACATCCTATGGAGTCTCCACTACTTACTCAAATCATATTCACAACCTTGCTCATTCTAATCAAATTATATCCCCTGAAATGGATAGTAGCACTAATTATCAGATGAAATCTGTCTGTGTATCTCTTACAGAACACAAATAGTCACAGCACAAAACACAAATCATTCGTCAGGGCATTTTCTCTCTTATCTTACACTGATATTTGACAACCTTTAGACTTTAAGTATTGGATTATGGAAACTGCAAAGGTGAACGCTGAGTTCTCACCAATGACTAACAGAGACACTAAATGAGTCACACTAGTCTCTCTGCTCTATTTTTGAAACATGGCCCTAGATAAGCCAGTTAGGAAGATAGATGGATGGAAACAATTGAACTCAAGGGTGGTGGCTGACAACTTTTCAGGATAATAATTTTGTAATTCAACTGTGTTAACTGTCATCTGTCAGTTTAGTGTCTCTAGCGCTATTTGGTAAAAGAAGAATCCTAAGTGGTTTCAAGCTAAGATACTTACAAGTAAAAATTTCACTGTATTCTGTAAATGTAACAATATATTTAAACCTGAAAGTGTTTTTCCAAGTGACTGGCATCCTCCAGTCCACTGATTTCATAACAAAGCTGTCTTTTATTAGACTACATAAAATGCATCCAAGCATGCATAGCAGCAATGCTAAAGCCACGTACCATACAATACAATACAATTTATTTTTGTATAGCCAAAAATCACACAAGAAGTGCCACAATGGGCTTTAACAGGGCCTGCCTCTTGACAGCCTCCCAGCCTTGACTCTCTAAGAAGACAAGGAAAAACTCCCAAAAAAAACCCTTGTAGGGAAAAAATGGAAGAAAACTTGGGAAAGGCAGTTCAAAGAGAGACCCCTTTCCAGGTAGGTTGGGTGTGCAGTGGGTGTCAAAAAGAAGGGGGTCAATACAAATCCTCAGTACAGTATAAAAATAAAAATGATACAAGTATGGAGCAGAATTTAACAGTAGATGATATCACATAATATGATTTGGATTTGTTTAGAGTCCTGGAGACCTCAGCCATCAAGGTGCCTCCCCCATTTGGCCATTCAACAGCTGAAACAGCGCTGGGCCAGCCAATCCGATGAAAGGACCTCACTACCCCACAATACCTGTGATCCTCTATCAGGGATGACTTTACCTTAGGCAGGCAAAACAACTTGGCAGGTGGGCCGTGGCACCAAGTGCCACTTTTGAATACCGAGAAGAGACACAGAATAGGTGAGGGTTAGTAACAAATTAGAACTATCATGTTACTTATGTTTTAGTGCTAATGACTAACAACAGAAATGCAGTCTGTACAGTTAATCAGCAGCTCTAGTCAGGATATGCTAAACTGAAGTAGTGAGTCTTCAGCCCGGATTAAAAAGCTGAGACCGAAGGGGCATCTCTTATAGTAGCAGGCAGACCATTCCACAGTTTAGGGGCCCTGTAACTAAAAGCTCGACCTCCCACTGTTATTTTATTAATCCTTGGAACCATAAGCAGACCAGCATCTTGAGATTTTGACGTGCTCTCTGGTTTGTAAGTCATGATAAGTTCAGACAAGTAAGCCGGACCTTGGCCATTTAATGCTTTATATGTTAAAAGGAGGATTTTGAAATCTGCCCTAAGCTTAACCGGGAGCCAGTGTAAGGATTTAATAACTGGAGTTATGTGTTCGTATTTTCTTGTTCTTGTAATAATTCTTGCAGCAGCATTTTGGATTAACTTGAGGCTGTATAAAGAACAGTTTGAACATCCAGTGAACACCGCATTGCAGTAGTCAATCCTACTAGAAATAAATGCATGAATTAATTTCTCAGAATCCTGTTTATTTAGAAAGCGCCTCAATTTCCCAACATTTTTAAGATGGAAGAAACATGATTTGGACAGCTTTGTAATATGCGCTTTAAATGAAATGCTTGAGTCAAAGATAACTCCTATATTGTGGGCTGAAAGTAAAATTAATGGTGATTCCAACTGAGTTAAATGATGACAAAATATTGTGATCAGCGTCATTACCTCCAACAATTAACATCTCTGTTTTATCTGTATTTAAAGACAAGTAGTTCTTATTCATCCACTCCTTTAATTCACTAACATAACTAATTAAAGACAACATCGGAGAAACTTCATTTGATCTAAATGAAAGGTATAACTGGGTGTCATCTGCATATGAGTGAAAATTAACATTATGTTTCCTAATGATAGATACCAGTGGAAGCATGTAAAGTGAAAACAGTAAAGGTCCCAGTACTGAGCCCTGCGGTACACCATATTGAACTTCTGTGTATAATGATGGAGTACTGTCAGCACATTTCTGTACATATTGGAATCTATTTGATAAATAAAAACTAAGCCAAGAGAGCACGGTGCCTGTAAGCCCAACATCATTTTCTAGCCTGTGCAGTAAAATAGAATGGTCGATGGTGTCAAATGCTGTGCTTAAGTCTAACAACATAATCCCATCAATTAGGGTATAAAAATTAACCTCCTGTAAGAGTGGAAACAGTTTTTGTTCTCTAACTCCTACTTCCAGTGTTCCCCATCAATCATTTTAGCTATATTTCATTGTCACACTGCTTTTTCTGCCTCACTCCGCTGCAAACAGCTTAAACAACTCAACACATCCACATAAAATAACAAGGGTGAGCTTTCTCGAAGGCTCTCACTGGATGTACCTCGTTGTAAACTGAAATATATACAAAAGAAACATACAGGTATTTACAGGTGTACAACCAAAACAATAAATAAGTAATGATTTACAAAGCAGTACATAGCAGGCAGTATACAAAGCTTCAAGATATAAGACACTTACAAGACAAGTGATTTCCAGGGTCAAATCATGACAAGAGAAGTACATAGACAGAGGTTCAAATGACTGCGTACCACAGCTAACCAGACCGAGAGGTTTATATACCTTAAAGATATGTTTCAGATGTGACCGAAACAAAAGATAAAGGGTGCATTGTATTTAAATGTTTATAATGGGACCTATGTGCTTTACGTGAGTTTCATAGACATTTATAACACTACTGTGAGTATGGGATGTGACTGACAGGTGTGTTAATAAATAACAAGAGAAAGGGGGGAGCACAGGTTGACAAATAACAGTAACAGCTAACAGCATGTGAGGCAGAATACCACTCTTAGAAATATACTCTTATTTTTAATGCTGCAGTAAAAACGAATAGATGTTTTTTATTATACAGTCAATGAAAATAAGGACATTATGACATAAAAACTATTTGGTGAACCTATTCATATTGTGACATCAACTGATATTGTTCATTTCACTCCACAGAAGTGCAAATGGTTTGATGCTGAGGAATTGCCTTGAAGAGAACATTTCTGACAATGGACTGGAATGGACAGCAGTGTACAACCTATGGGAGCTTTACAAAAACTACAAAATGGAGAAGACTTACACACTGAAAAAGATAACACACAGCAACAAAAGGTGTTCATATTATGCACTCTCTTTATAAAAAAATAGTCAGAGACACAGCCTTTAGAGATTAAATTAGGAAATACCATGCATAGTAAATGTAGGGTGAATCAGCTTAATAACTAGAGCAGAACATATGTGTAAGCCCTTTACAGTTTTAGGTACTTATTTAAGAAAATAAGACCAAAAATTGCTAAATTTATTTTTTATTTTTACAATGTACACGGGAGGTAGTTCTAAATATGCTTCTGGATATTTCTTCCAGAATCAGAAATGACTTTATAAACTGTATGGGCCTAAATCCACTATGTTCTCCAACATGGATCCCTGTAACCCTTATAGGTCTAAATCTCTTGTCCAGCAATTTACACTGCCTTATCCAAAAGAACCCCATAATCCTACTCCTTCCAATGAGGAACCATGTGCTGCCACCTAACAAACCGGAGGATAATGAACAGTCCTCCATGATTGTGTCTTCAAAACGGTAAAACATGGTTCCATTCCTGATCTGAGACTGTCTCTGAGGAGGTGTTTTACCACCTGCCAGTTCTCTTAGCAGGGTCATCTGCCCTCTAGCATTTTAGGAGAGCATTGCATTATCCTAATATTGTATCTCTCTCTCTCTCTCTCTCTCCCTTTCTTTCTTTCTTTCTTTCTTTCTTTCTTTCTTTCTTTCTTTCTTTCTTTCTTTCTTTCTTTCTTTCTTTCTTTCTTTCTTATCCCAGCTATCGGTTTTCTTGGGTTTCCATTACACTTACTGGACATACCACCCATTAGCTTTGTCCTTTCTATGGCAATGACATTGCAACATAAATCAGCACTGCCAGCAAGTATTTTTCTCTTGTTTTCATTCTTTGCATGTGCCAATCTTCCCATCCTGATCACTGGAAACCCCATTGGCACCCAATCTAGAAACACAAAAAATGTTTCATATACCTCAAATCACCACTCAAAGGCAACATTTCCAGATACACCTTGTAATTGTGATGAAGCTTGTACCTCTGAGTTGTCACACGCAGATAGGGTTAAGAGGAAAATCCACAACACATGGGATGAACCAAGTAGAAACTGCCTGCAAAATTAGAAAAAAAACAAATTCCACCTTTAGGGTCTAAAATATCGCTGTGGTTCTTCTGTATTATCTAAAAATATGTATTGCCTGGGTGTTACTTTTAAATGATATTCAAATGCAGCATGTGGAGAAAAATGGTGCAGATGTTGCTGATATATTTCAAGATAACAGACAGATAAATAATTTGCATCTCCATAGTTTAATTTAAGTAATTTAAATAGTTTTTCAGTTTTACAGAAGAATTTATTAGATGTGGTGATTTAAATTTAAAATACCTGTTGCGTCCTGTGTGAATCAACTTTTCACTTAAGAAATATCAGGAACACTTTATATTAGGTACTATCTGTATATTAGTCACATACTATTATTTGACCAAAGCTAATTTGGATTTGTAATTTTGCATTGAACTGAGCATTGAATGATGTGAATGCGAACAGATTATTGTAGATTCGGATATTTTGCCTGTAGTGTTCTTTCACCAAATAAAATAAATCTTTTATTTCTCGCGGATATGCCTCTTCGTTGGGAAGAAACACTACTTTTCCCTGATGGCAACACGAATTAGACGATCTACAAGTCTCCGAATTACACTTTAAAACCGAACAATATCCACATACAGTACTTCTGTCATATCACCTATGTCTATATATTCAATCTCTTTTCACTGTTCCGTTATTTCACAGAGTAATAATTTACATTTGTTAGCGCTAATGCGATCTTTATCAGTTTTTTGAGACTTTCGAATTTTAGTACTTTCATAATCTCTAACCTGCTCTGTATGTGTATTGCGTCAACATTTTTGAACCTCTTTCTACTTTGTCTTCTACTGCTTTTGTCCTTTATTTCCGCCCCTGCTTGGACCTGTTAGATTTTCAATTCCACTTGGTCCGGGCTGATTATATCTTTCCTTATTTTCTGAATTTGCACTTAGATTATTATTGTCCTTTTTTGAATTCTTTTCTCTACAACACTTTTGGGCCTGTTTTCGATGTGCTGCCCTTTCTTCTTCACTTAGTCGTTGACGTTTCATCTAGAAAGTATAAAATTATTGTCCAGAAAAGGACTACATTGAAGGAAATGAATAGATTGTATGTCTTGTATTAAAATGAGTAAAACATAAAAATTTATAAGAGCTGAGAGCACAGGAACTGTGTCTGACAATAGCATTGACACAAATGAGAGGTGAGTGGACCGTGGACTTGGTTAAATCTCTTAGCACAAAGTCTTGTCTTGCGGGACTTGAAATTATCTCTCTGAAAAAGTCTTGTCTCATTCCAGGATTTTTTTATATAATAGAGAGATATGCATAATAAAGAGTGTAAAGGGCAGAATAAGGTCACACCAGGGCCCTAATATGACAAAAAAGGCTTTTAATAACACTTGCAAAGCCTCAATAAAGTGGTTATTTATCTCTGTGCAATATGGAATACGAAAATAACTTCACATTGGTGGCTTAAGTGGGTGATAATATGTCTCTCAACACTGTAAACCTCTGTTTAAGGCTTGTAAATCCTTAATTAATACTTAAGAAGACTAAATGAAGCTCTCATATTCACAAGTTATATTACCATTTTACAAATAACAAAAAAAAAACCTTATATTGATATTTTACCATTTTTGTTAAGACCAAAAGAAGTAGCTGCTAAGGTTTTATTACATACAGTAACTGTGTGTGACTAATAGATTCCTTATAGGAATTAACTACTGTAAAGTGTTGCAGATATATCCTTGGGGTAGCAGACAGCTGAAAGAAAAGAAGTATGAAATGTGGCAACTCTGATAAGAGAACTTCTGTAATAATCAGCGTGACTGTAAAGTACTAATAAGAACTGAAGAAATAGATCTATTATGGTAACAGTTATGGGAGTGTGCTGAGTGCTCATAACTTTAAATGGTTTCACTGATCAGAAGTACAATTAAAGCTACAGGATCATCAGCTATTTTAGACGTGTTCTGAGGACTGAGACAAGGCCAAAAGCTTCCAGACTTCAGATCTTTGTGCATATGAGATGTGCAGTGACTCATTTTCATGAAAGAAGAGCTTAACCTATGGTTATGTTTGACAGTTTAGTGCATCAGTCACCCTAAAAATAACAAAATGATCAAATGTTTGGAAACCTAAGATAAGCATTTGGATTTTCTGTCTTTCTTAATTGTGTTGTAACTCATTTGGCATGTACTCCTAAACCTCACACATTGTTTCATTTCAGGAGATAGGTGTCTAAAGGCTGCCCAAGAAGCATCATTACATATCATTAATGATGTCTTACATACTGCTCATCAACACTGTCATCAGCCTGCTTATGCAAAAGCTTAATGTATCTCCTCCTCATGCAGTGTTCTTATTTAAAGGGTTCCTAATTATTAACAGCAGACTAGCTCTTCTTTCTCTCTTTTTTCAGATAAATAGTTCCTGTAACTTTTCCACTTCCTTAATGCACCTTCATGTTCTTTTCTGTTCCTCTGTGTGTTGTTTTATTTTAGGTTACATTCACCTGAATGTTCAGTAAAATTAGAGTGAATAAAAAAAACCTTCTTTCTTCATTTATTAATTAACCATTTTGCTGAATATGATGAATAGGAGTAATGTCTTATGGTTATTGTAAATGATTTATTTTTGAATCAGCAAAAAAGTTAATGGCATCAAATCTGGTTAGATCCATTTATTATAATCGCACATCCATGCATTTTCTGAAGTTGTTCTTTTTATCCCAGAGCTGCCTTTACAGGAAACAAAGTGACATAGGAATCAATCCAGAATGGGATGCTACTTCACTGTGTGTCCTACTCAACCATACACCTGGCATAACTTATATGAGACAATTTAAATTCATCATTTATGATAATAAGCACATACCTAGGATGTCAAAGGAAACCAGAGAAAATCCAACTCTACATTAGGAGAAACTCCCAGCAGATTGCACTTGGGTCCCCGGACGTTTGAGGCAGAAGTGTTATTGACGACTTCTCCATGATGCCCACACTATACATTTTCCTTAAGTCTATAATTTCTAAATATACTGTATAATTATATTCATTTTGATTGGTGTCATATATTGTACATATTGAGCATAGAAGCTAATAAATTGTTAGTCTTAAATGAATACTCAAAGACAAAGGGTCACTGTCATTGTGGTAGTTTTTACATTTTGACTGTGTTTTTCTACAGTTCTTCGGCTGGTTAGATGTTTGTGCTTTAGTTAAGTATAAACTAGCCTGTTATAAGTGATTGTATGAGCATTTGTAAGTATGTCGTGGGATGGACTAACATTTTTGGGTCATTTCCTGCCATAAACACTATGTTGCAGGAGAGCCTCCAGCGCTTCAAATCACTGAATTCAAATAAGCAAGTGCAGTAAGTGGATTGTTGAATTTATCCCTATGTCTGTTTGATAGTATTTTAATTATGACATAATGTCATGAATTCTTCAGCAAGCAAACAAACATATCTCTTCTGAAGTGTCTTTAATTATACCAGACTTCTCATTTTATGATGGTTTACAAATGATGCATTCCACTACAGTCTTAGATAAAAAGGTTATTATTCTTGAAAAAAAGGTGAAGTGTGATAATCATGTTGACTTTCTAAAAATATTTAGAAATAACTTAACAACTTTTAGTAATTTTTCATTAGACAATGAGACAAACATACCATAAAACACTAATACTAATTGAAATATTATTAATATTACTAATGACTTCTATGACTATACTACTACTAGTACATATTCTTAATTACAAATTCTCATTTTCTTAAAAAGTGACCTTCAGGAGCCTGAGAGTATGGTGTTTTCCCTTTACATGAAAGCAATTTATATGAAGGTGAAAAGAGAGAGACATTTCCTGCCTGCGTTCTTAGTTGCATATCCATGTTTGGAAAAATGGTGAGTGTATGATTACAGCAATTGTCTGTACTGGTGTGAATTTGAAAATCTGCCTTCAAATGAAACACTTCCATCCAGCTCTAAATTTGCTAATCTACTTGTCCCAGTAAGGGACATAATATGACTTCATCTGTTAAATAAAACACATCAATATAATTTGAGCATTTTAACTATTTTCTGTTTACTCTAGAAATCTAAGGAAGTCTTTTTCATTTATCACTTTACTGAAATTTACTCCAATATGAAACGTACATGTATGATCAGTAATGATCCATTTTGGCAAGTATATATTTGTATTTCTTTTGCATGTCTTATACAGTGTTTCTCAAACATTGGGTCACGAGTTTCTGTCATTGGGTGCTTTAGTCAGTCATGGTGGGTTACCTAAGCGATCAACATTACCGACGATGTTTTAATAGGTGCAGTTGATTCACTTGATTTACCAGTGGAGACCACCCATCCTCCCACTTTGAAGTTTGAAGTTGATCAATCAAAGTGTGTATATACTTGGAGAGGAAAAAATTGAGAAAGACTGTTCTTAAGTGTTGCTTTATATTATGTAATACACAGACTCACCTCTATAGCTAACATACTTCACACTTGAGCCTCTTATCTACACCTCCTGAGGCAGATTTCAATTGCTGTTGTTAGGCAATTACAATTATATTGCAGTGACTTCAAGCTGTTTTGTAATTTTCAGTTTATTTATTCTGGCTTCTCTAATTACTTCTCATTACTAATTTCCTCTTTGTAGACTTCTCCAACTTTTAATATTATTTATTTGTTTTTTTGTCTCAGATTATTTGTGGGGTGAAGTAGTGGCTCTGAGGCTGGGGATCACACCAGCAATTGGAAGGTTGCCGGTTCGAATCCTGTAAACGCCAGAAGTGACTCTACTCCATTGGGCCCTTAACCTGCAATTGCTTTGTCCTGGGTATGACATTAACCTGCATCCAGGTTTGCAAGCAGGTCCTCCAACTTAATGGGAGAATTTGGGGTTCGTGGCAGGATTGGCACTCCGGCCACTGTAAAAAACCTCATACCGTTTCAGTGTTGTGCTGAGGTGTCACCACCTGCACTCGAATCCCAGTCCAGGTGGTTTGTTGTCTGGTAGGTGCAACAACACGCTATCAGCGCATGCTCCCAAATTCTCTGTCTCTCAGATAATTTGTGTGTATTTTTCTACTGTTGCACATCTTTCATAAAATTGAATTGGTCTTATGTGGGTTTTCTTTAATTTATGAGTGGTTGATATTTTTTCTGATTGGGAAGGACCAAGAGGAGAAGTCAGAGGGGATGTGGTTCTGTATACTAAATAAACAGTAAACTATTGAAGTGAGGAGAAAAATTGTACAGTGTCTGATCACTCATGTTTTATTTTGAGGCCACCTCTCCGAAACATGAATCTCTCATTGCAATATGAAAACTTTCCTGTAGACCCATAGTTATAGAGGGTCTTCTCACCCTCTATACTTTATTCATGCATTTACCCATTTGAATGGAGACCCAGGCCAGACCCTTGGCTATTTATGAGTAGTTCAGGTCCATTCTGTACTTCTGATGTATAAAATCAGATAGTAGCCACTGTTTGATTACTATGTTTGGTGCTTGTGTAACTAGGTAGGGGTATATTCTGAGCAGGTCAAGCAATTCTGCATAGTTAGCTGGTTCAAACCAGTTCTTATCTTATCAAAATGCTCAACTATTCAATCCATAACTTACAAAATCTAAAAATATGTTAACTGAGTAAGCTTATCCATATGACCTACTTAGTACGAACTTACTGTCTTCAATACTTTTAACATCTTATACCTGAAAAGAAAAATAACTAAAATACATTCTTGTAAATGTTACTACTTAAGAACAGCAAATTCCCCAACATCTCAAAATGTACAGTTCAACTTTATTACCTAAAAAAGTGTATTGTTGAAGTATGCCTTAATTATTGGCTACATTTACATATATTAAATGTATTCATCTGTCACCAAACTTATTTACTGCAGTTCAGTGTTTTGGTGGTCTTAACCCATCCTGGCTGCCTTGGACACAAAGTGTCAACCAGCAAGGCACAGGGAGCCAGTCCACTACAGGGCAGGCATGACCACATGGACACCTTGAGCTCCTGACATTTATATCTTTGAAATGCAAATGAAACAGTAGGGAGAAAATATATAAATTCGACACATACAGTGACAGGACTGGTGTTCAACTGAGGAGCTGTGAGGCTGTAGCACTAACCAATAATTAAAACGTCTCTCGAGAATATTCCATGCATGTTGAAATTAAACCCCTGATTGCCAGAACTCAAATTCTCTTACCCCTCAGGATCTTGTTCAGTACTTTGTTACATCACTTATTTCAACATTGTTATACTAGTCTTTGATCTCCTTTAGGTCTGATGTCATGTCACCAGATCAGGAACAACTAGCAAGGTGGTGGATTGAGAAAGGCATAAAATCAGATGGTGTAAAACAGTTTACAAAACTGGAAGGACATACAAAACAGGTGAGAAACTTATGTTTGCAAATATGTATCTTTATAACAGAACAGTAATGCAGTTCACCTGTTTTGCAACTGTCATCTCTTAATTATATATTGAACCACAAGGGGCCACCCGAGCCACAAACCACAGGTCCAGCAATACACAACGCGTTAATAGAATAAAATAAAGGATTTTTATTCTTCTCCCAGTCACCCTCCTCTTTGTTCACCTCTGAGTTTTGCCTGCTGCCTCCCGACTCTGACTCATCCATGCATGGCAGCGAGCTTTCTTTTATGCTGGACCTGGGAATGTTTCCAGGCCTTGCCATGTCTTCTGGGATGCACTTCCAGGCCATAAAGGCCCCTGACATTGCCCTCTACCGAGACCCAGGGACCGCCCAGGGCTACACTACTAGACTGCAATTCCCAAGCACCCCTGTGGGTGCCCCAACTGGGTTACTTTATGAGGATAACTGCCACCTGGCGTATGGGGAATGGAGCCTCTCTCGGATCTCAGTTTCTGGTGGTCCGTCCAACATTTTAGTTCATATATATACTTCCAGTGAAACAGGAAGGTTCAGAAGTTAAAGCAAGTTAATATATGAATACACATGCAGAGAACTGTGTCACTTTATCTAAATATTTTCAAAATGTTTTATTGAGTGCTGCTATTTTCACAGTATGTATTGCCATTCACTTTCAAACCTGCTTAATCAAAGTTTCACATGGCCCAGTGCTTTCTGGGTATAGATGGAACTAACCTTTATATATGAGGGACTTTCAACAAACACTATTAAATACCTACAGTCTTTAGATTTCTGGCATATATATGGTTATATATTGTAAAAGGAAATAAGAACACATATATTGGGTTAAGGCATCTTCAGGCAAACCCTATATACTGCATTGTGCAACAAAATAACAGACACAATTAACATATAACATGAGGAATGTCTTTGCAGATGCAAATCTAACATTAGACTGGTGAAAGATAGCAGTGGTACCAGTTATGAAAGTGGAATAGGCAGTTCCAGGATCCCCAGAGCCAGAAGAGATGTAATTTCCCCTCAATTTGTTTCCAGATCTGGAGGGGGAAGGAGAGGAGAAGCATTATAAAGCAGCGTAAACCTGTGGTTCAGGGTGGAATTACAGGTCAACACGCCCTGAAATTGTCTCTCAGGCATGCATTTGTGGTAATATATAGCCACAAATAAGTATCCTAACTTCTATTGAAACCACTTCGCTGAACACTTTACTTTTGTTTAAACTAATCTTTATTACTTAATTTACTTTTAATTTTTAATAAATACACAATCATAGACTTCTACTTAGCATAATAGTCACATATCACAGTAATATTTTTATGGTTAATGCAATGTGGCTACTGGCACACACTGCAGTGGTCAATTGTTTTTGAGTCCAGTTATACTGCACATGTGTGGCACCTTCTGTGATTTTGTCCACATGTTTTGTCCAGTTTTGCTTTTATGAGAAGGTGATATGACTTCTGCTGTTTCGCTTTGTGCAGTTGCTACAGCTGTCTACCCCCTTGTCCTTAAATCTGCTCTATCTTGTCTGAGCTCTGCCCCTCTACAGTTTTCTGTCCAGAACATTCAGGATTTCATGTCATCAGAAGTATCACTCTGTACTGCCTCATTCTGTTTTTCATTGTCCAGTTTCCTGCTGCCTGCTTCTGAGTCTCACTGACTCAGTCATCTGCCATCAATAGCAGGAACTCTTTTCAGGGGCTTGCTGTTCTGATAAGTGTTGCAGCATTTCTGATCATATCTTTTAACTCTGTAAACTTATGAATACCTATATATTAAGCAACAAGATAGAAATGCAGCTGTACTGAATACACATAGATACAAATAATTCCTGAAAAAAAAACATTTCTAACAAATGCACCACTTAAAATTCACATGTAAAAATTCCGAGACTGCACCGCATTTTGGGTTACTAGCAACCATGTATTTTTAATGTAAATGGATAATCATAAAATAATTTGAAGTAATTTTGGCATATATTTGGTAGTAAATTGTTAGGGATGAAATGAATGTGACATACCTGGGGAATGGCACTGTATCATATGAATATATATATGTGTGTGTGTGTGTGTGTATATAGGTAAGACTCTCTTCTAAACTGACGTTGATGTTAGTTCTTCATGATGAGGAAAGAACGAAATGAAAATATGTAAGGATAAGGTAATAATCTCAGTGATCATGGTGTCCAAGAATGGTGATGTGCTACATGTTGATAAAAAATGCAAATAAGAATTTCATCTTTAATGTATACTGGCAATATTTGCCCTATGAACCTATCAACCTATGAAAAAGGGAGCTAAGAGCATTGTTTATATAGTGTGATTGTAAAGTCAATACTGACCTAATGTATAGTCATGATTTCCTTTGGCTCTGTCTATAGTGAGCGCCCCTTTTTTAGGTCCACCCCTAAAAGATTTACACCATTTCAGGGATGCCATGAGTGATTGCTGAGATTATATGTTTAGCAATAATGAATGAAGGATGAGAATTAGGCAGGCTAGCAAAGGTGTGGTGGTGTTTGTAGTTGTAAAGGAAAATGAGCTAAAGGAATATTGCATGGAGTGCTTGTGGACAAACGGAACAGCCTCTTCATGTGATAGCATCACCTACTGGTTTTTGTATTTTCCTATATAGGGATACCTCATGTTTTCACTCAAGAGCACAGCAAGTTGTTTTGCAGTGGGTCTGACGCACTTCATGGGTTGACAACAGAGCACTTAGTCCTCCGTGACTGGACACAGCAAGGCACCCTCTGTATTCCCTGTATTTGTGCTGCTCTATTCACTGTTCACTTGTGATTCTTTTATAGTAAACCCTTATTTTTTACACCTTTAACTTTCCTAGGTATACTTTGGGTATGAGGGCACCCTTAGAGCACCCCATGGTCCAGAAAAGAAATACTTTTGTAAAAGTAATTAAATGATTAGCAGTCATTTAAGAGTATTGCTGCTATTGTTATATCTTGGCAAGGAGTAATACTGATACATGTAGTATAACCCCCTGAGTAAAAAGGTTTCAGCTCTGTCTAATAATTTAGATATTACAGTTTTCAGGGTCTGTTGTAGAGGAACATAAATATGGCTTACTTTCTTGTAGGAGACAGCAGTGGAATGCCTACTGCTTAGACAGGAATGGGAGAGGTGTTATTTCATTAGACTGCTGCACAACCTCTCCTTGGAAGACTTCAATGAAAATCAGGAGATCTCACCCAATCTGAATGCTGACCTCTCATCTTTCTCAGGTATGAGTGATTAAATCTGAAAACAAACCTTTTTCTTCTTGCATATAAATTCTGCTATCCTCTTACTTAATTATGTTACAGATAAACCATAAATAAGTACTGAAGCCAATTCTGTTGTGTTTTTACAAAATTAGGTAATTTCAATCAGCTTTTATTCATATTTAGTTTAACATTTTTATTATGGCTTGATACCAGAACATTTGTAGACTTTTCCCAGTGTCTCACTGATTCCCTGTGTTTAATTTTGTCTCTTATTTATCTTTTAAACTCCCTGGCTTTTATGTGTTGCTTTGTTTTGTAGTCTTCATAAAGAACCATGTAATATAAAAAACCACCATATACACTAAACACATGATGTCTTCATGATGTGTTGGCTCTTTATCAGTACAAAGTTAATCACATTGTATAATCTCTCTATTATAAAATGAGATATGATTTTCTCAGAGAGACATTTTCATGTCCCACGAGACAAGTCTTTGTGCCAAGAGACTTAACCACGCCAGGGACCGGAAATAAAAGACAAAGAGTAGATGACAAAGTAGAACGTCATAAAGAATTCAAAAACGTTGGCGCAGTACACATGCAGAGCAGGTTAGAGATAATGGAAGTACGATAACTTGAAAGTCTCAAAAAACATGATAGTAAAGATCGTCTAATTCATGTTGCCATCAGGGAAAAGTAGTGTTTCTTCCCAATGAAGAGGCGTATTCGCGAGAATTAAAAGATTTGTTGTTTGGTGAAAGTGAAATCCCACGAGAGAAAATTTCAAGCCCTGTGAGACAAGAGCTTATGCAAAGAGATTTGGAAAAGTCCTGCCCACATAACCACGCACACGGTTCAATCATTTGTCATTTGTGTGAATTCTATTGTCAGACACATTTCTTGTAGAGAGAAACAAATGATATTCGCTCATGGCCAGTTATACGTTGTGTTGTCACAATGTAATTCCAAACACAGAATCAAAATTCAATGCGATATTGATGTAAAGGTAGACGTGAAAAGAGATCGAAAATATGGACATAGGTGATATGACAGAAGTATGTTGATATTATTCGGCTTTAAACTTTAAGTCTGAGACTTGTAGATCGTCTAATTTGTGTTGCCATCATTCTCAATGAAGAGGCCTATCCGCGAGAATTAATAGTTTTGTTGTTTGGTAAAAGTGAAATCCACATACGCGAGCAACAGAGACATGAAGGTGGGGTGGGGGGAAGGGTGGGTTGGCAAGCAAAGCCCCCTAGTATAACAAAACATTCTCAAACAACTCCATGGGGCAGCTATGTTAACCACAGTATTGTCATATTACCCTGACCATGTTTTCAACTTCCATTTAGTTTGCTAATGGTTGACCACCAATTTTCCTTACAACATAATCTCTGATTTTGTTGCAGATGACCTTTTGGAATCAACAAGTATATTGAGAGTAGCAACTGCCCGAAAACTGTGGCAAGTCAAATCCTCTTTTCAGCTAAAAGTTACATGGGGAGACTGTGCTGTGTGCCTTTTGACTGAACTTATACAGCATCAGGAGAGAGAGCTAAGGAGTGCTGTGATGATTTTGGTTAGTAAGGTGAGCAAAGGTGAAAAAACAAAAAATTAATAAGAAATTATTTTAGCATATATTTTTGGTTATGCAATACGGTTTACTGTAATCAATGGGCCTTCTGTGTATGATACTGCACATTATTCAAAGAAGGCTAAGACCATTTTTATTTTCTAGCTTATGAGCATGTGGCCTTTGAAGAGACAAAAAGGAAATACATCAAGTGTAATGCAAGTTGAAAAAAATCATTAATCTGTTGTCAGGTTTAGATTAGCACATATCTTTTTATACAGTAGTATGTAATTAAGATAAAGCAATTTCTTACAAAGGAAATAATCTTATATGTTTTTGCCTTTCCACTCAATAAAAATATTTTCTCATCACCGCTGTATGGATAATGAGAGATCTCCTCCTTCATTAGTTTGTTTGTAATAGGTATGATTTTAAAGAGCTATACAGCATCTATCTTTACACGCCATCTTTATCTTTACTCCTGCATTCTATTGGGGGTGGTGGTTTCCTAATCACAGGGACTCAATCTGTCACCGTCACCATATCTGTCAGTCAGTCAGTCATTATCCAATCCACTATATCCTAACACAGGGTCACAGGGGTCTGCTGGATATGCTAATATGACATGTCTACATCCCACTTGATGTCTTGCACCATTTCCTTGGGAGAGGTGGTCACCCTACAACCTCCTGTTTTTTATTGGCAATAACCTGAGTGAAGTATGATGTATGAAGTATTAAGTATGAGTGTAACTGTACACTCTTAAAAATAATGGTTCTTTAATTGCACTTTTTGGATATTTACTCGGTTGTGTGATCCCCCATAGCTCAATTGCTTGACAAAGCACCATTTCATTTTTGGAAGGGTTTGCGTATGAGGTGCTTTGAAAGACTTGTTACTGTGCACAAATTGGTATTTCACAAATCTGTTACCATCTGGTCATGCTTATTTATGGTACTTGTTACAGATTAAAATAAAAAAGAGGTTCTTTCTGGAATCTTCATTTGGATAGGTCTTCTGGGAACCAAAAATGGTTCCCTTATGGCATCACTATGAAGAGCACTCTGGCATCTTTATTTTTTAGAATGTAGTCATTGATTGTCACTGTGGTTGTTCAGTCTTTCTTTTTGTAAGTTTTGCTTGTGCCCTGCAAAGCCCCCTCTTGAAATTATTTTTTCCTTTAATATCCTCCCAACTTTTAGATGTAATGTTGTCTTTTACCAGATTGGTTTAGATGTTAAACCTATTTTTATCTTCCAGAGTCATATGCTGGCTTTACCTCAAGTTGAAATAAATGATCTGTTTGATGAAATGACAGGTTTATCAGACCTACTGTGAGGAGAGTACTGTTCATGTTTGCTTCCTCTGATGCAATGGTGTTAGTGCATTAATCCTTCCAGTTGATACTTAGAATTTTACACAAGGATGTTTGATGGGCTTTTAGATGGCTGGATAGCCTATGAATTGTCCCCATGTGCTTGAAGAGTAACTGCCCTATAGGCTCAAAGTTCTCTTTGATTGTAAATGTCATGGTCCTCTAAGATATTTTCCTTAATCTTGCATAAGATCCACTGGCACAATTCAGGCAGCATGATCTTATGATGGCAGAAATACACATTCTGTTGTTCCAAAGACAGCTGCAGGGAATGATATAGCCATACATACTCCAAGCCAGCATCCTATAAATGACAAGCTGCTAATGCAGCACACTTTCTTAGGGCCAGGTCTCTTTGCAAGGAATTCTCTGGGAATCCTGACAATAACTAAAGAGACTGCAACCATACCAAACAAAAAGGCTTGTAAATGGACATTGGTAACTCACATGCATTGATGATTAAGTGCTGTGACTGTTAACAGCATTGTACAGTAAATTACACTCCCATATTTCTACACTTGATTTCCACTTTAAAAAATGCATGTTATGAAATACCTAAGTGCTGTGTATTTTTAATTTGCAAGCTGAAAACAATAGGGCAAAAGTGAATTTTTAGAACATGAAATGTATGTAGATCTGTGAATTACTATGCTTATATTGCTCTGAGGAAATACAGTAGAACAATTTTATTCACTGTACATTTTTTGTCATTATGAACAGATTAATATATATTTTCAACTAGTCCCCTTCTTATTTTTCCCTAGAATGAAGAGAACTGCCTTGCCCTTCAAGACCAATATGAAAGTGAACTAAAGGAAAAACGATCAGACCACTTAATTTGGTTACTTTTTTCTCATCAAATGAAAAATGCTTTAGTCATCCAACCAACTGATAATGCACAGGTATATGCATTTATTGATGGGGGCACCACTAACCACCATCCCAAAATGAAACAAATGACAGGAGAACTGAAATATACTGAACTAAACAAATATTCACACAAGCATATAAATATACAGTATATGTGTGTGAGTGTGTGTAGTTTCATTTAATCAAAAGCTAAGACAGTGATGACTAATTGTAGTGAATATATAATAATGATAATTCTTTATATTTATAGAGTGCTTTTCTCACTACCGTCCTGGGTATGATGTTAATCTGCATCCAGCCCTGCATGTAGGCCCTCCAACCTGCAGAGAAAAACTTGGGGGTTGGTGGCAGAATTGGCACTCCAGCCACCATGAAAAAACCTCATACAGTTCCACTCCATCTGAACTAGTGTGGTGCTGAGGTGTCACCTGTTGCATGGCTACACTTGGGTCCTAATCTGAGATTCTGAGTTGGTTCGTCATGTGGTGGGTGCGGCAATGCACTAACAGCGTGTGCTCCTAACCTCTTTCTCGCTACTCAAAGCTCTCTCCTTACATGGAGGACCTGAGATGCAAACCCATGTTCTACTTCCTATATATATTATCAGCAGACCCCGTGACCCTGTGTTCGGATTCAGCGGGTTGGAAAATGGATTGATGGATATATATATATATATATATATATATATATATATATATATATATATACACACATACAATATAAAATTAAATAAATGCAAACAAACTTGTACTGTTGTACTAGAACGGTTTAATACAGGTTCCTTTGTCCCATCTTACCATCCTAGAGGAACTTCCATGGACTAACCATTAACATCCCCATCTTCCTCTCTCTTCAGAAACTCAGTACTGCCAACTGAAAGTTCAAAGTAACTCCGCAGGATGCAAACACACTGAACTATACTGAATTGCTTCAGGGCTTTATGAACTTACTTGGATTAATGGTTTCCATATTCCCACCTTTTCAAAAAACATTTTTTCTAGGCTTTCTGACCTCATTTTTAATTAGTAGAACCCCAGAAGTGCCTATATTAATCAAGTATCTTAGAGTATAAAAACATTCTTTACGGGCTTAAAATTTTCTGAGTGGCACAAATTTGGGACTAGGAGGAGGAGGAGGAAGTTGGCAGCGTGCGCTGATAGCTCATTGCTGCACCAACGTCATGACAAACCACCTGGATTGGGACACTAGTGCAGAGGATGGCACTTTAGCACCCTGCTGGAACAGTGTGAGGTTTTTTGCAGTGGCTGGAGTAGAATGCTTTGTAAATACTCAGAAGTAGGAGTAATTCTTATCTTAGTGTTACTGTTAGTGCAATTTCTAGGAATAATTCTGAGATGCTTGATAAATATGAACTCAGATGCCTCGTGGAATGTCTCTTGTATTTTTCTAGCATCCTAGGAGAATGACGCAGACCCTATCCAAGTCTTTTTTTAACCTCTCTGTTACTGTGGTGTTCCTGAAATATCCTTTTCTAGGCATCCCTTACAATCTTGACAAACACTTTTGTATATATTATACATGGACTGTCCATTAATTAATGTGGGTTTTTTTACTCATTAGATGGCCTATGACTTGTGCCTTTCCAGTGTTTGCTGTTCCCCTTGCAATCTGTTGTCAGCAATATATGCAGCAATCTTGCGTTCATCTTCCATAAATTCCACTGTTCCTTGGTTGAATTCTCTGAGAATTTGCAGTGTGCCCAGCATTGAACTCTCAAGTTGACATATGACAGAGTAGTCAGCCATTGAGCACTTGCAATCCAGTGGCCTAATACAGTGAGTGGGAAGGCCAATATTTAGTGCATGGAGTTAGAAAATAAGCAAAGACAATGGAAAATAAAACCAAACTGCATCTGTAGTGTTCTGGAACTGAGTAAGAAACCTCAATGCAACAGTTAGGGGCTTGTACTGTACTTTGTATCAGTGTTTACGTTTGATGTTTGTAGTCTGTGCATATTAATATAATTGGTGGCTCTACATGTGTGAATGCGATGTACATGATGGTTCCCTTCAATTAACTGTTCCCTGGTTCTGACTGGTACTTTCCGTGCACATAATTATTCCAGGATAGGCTCCAGTTCCCCAGAAATATTTAGTGAAAATGGCATATAATCTGTATATACTGTATTTAATGCAAAGTGAACTCACTCGCTCACTCACCAACAAAAACTCTGTTTCCTGTTTAGTTAAAAAGCTGAAATTTGTCAATATGGCACATATACATCAGAAGATGTCAACTAAGAAAGGATACTTTAATATATCAATATTTAGGGGCCAGGGCATAACATAGAGGTGGTGGACATCATATATAGTTTATGACATTATTTCTTTTCACCTGCTCTTATCTGTATAATGTTTAAAACTCTGTGTTCTCTAAATGGGACATGTAAATGTACAGCCTGTAAACGTCAATGCTGTATGTAATAAGTTAAAGTAAACCATAATTCAATGTATATTACTTTGATCTAATCCCTCTTAAACTTTATAATGTTACAAGATTATAGATCAGACTGTAACATTCAAATCTGATTGAAGCTACCATTTTTACCATTTGATATATACTGTATATATACTTGGTTCCTCAAATAGTACTTCTGATACATCCAATTAACCGTCAACACTATAACTGAGGCCGAGTGTCTTAGGAGATTTCCTCAGTGAAGCCAAATAACACAACAAGGGAATGAATAAAAGAACTCCAAACCAACCCTCTTTTTCATTTTTATTCTATGAACTTATTTTCATTTTTGTAAATCACTGCAATAGAAAACAAATTAGAAATTAATGGGCAATTTCAGGAAAGAAAATTAGTCAGTTTAAAAAAGTTAAACTAATGGATGTTGAATCATTCATTTTCCAAACAAGGTTAATTTAATACTAAAACAATGGAAGCTAGAGACCACCCCAGCAACGTCAAGTCAAGGCAGGAACCAAACCCAGAAAGCATTTTAATTATTTCATTTAACTAAAATCATTTCTGGAATTTAATTATCTGAAAATGTAAATTCCTCAATGTTTACCAGGTCAGTGACTAATAATGCACACATAAATTTCTGTGTTTTCATTATGTGCAATTAATTATGTTTCAGAGGTGTCAGCCTTACTATGATTGCTACACTTTATAGAATAAGAAATAATTGAAAAATAATAATGACTTGATTAGTTTGTAACTTAAATTTTAGGCCCATGAAGAAGGCTTTACTGAAGAAGATGCAAATGTGAAAACTGGTAACAAGCCTGAAGCTCACTCAGAGATTTCAGCAGTGGAAGAAGAAACCCATCAAATAATTCTGACCCAACAAGAAGAAAACGAGATCTGCTCTGGTAAATTAATATCATTTTTTTTATTTAATCTAGGTTGTTGCTTGTGTGACCTTTTAAGTGAAATAAAAACAAAAACTGTGGATTTGGTTTTAAAAGTAAATGGCATGTTCTCTAGGTAAAAATCAAACAATCATTTTTTTCAACTATAGATAGAATTGCATGGATACGATGTTTTGTTAATACAGTACAGCATTTAAAATGATTGTCTCCTAATTTCCAAACTACATGGAACGCTGTCCTGGGGAGTTGACGTGGTCAGGTCCAAGGCTCCACCCTAAAACAATAAGATAAGAAAGGGACAGGGAGGTGCTGTCCTGACGCCATCTCTGCGTACGCCAGGGTGTGAGGTATCGTGGAAATGTGCGTGGCTTTACGCCAAGTTTAGGTTTTATACATCGCGATTTGAGTGTGGAAACATTCATACGCAACATTTCTGTGTGTACGCATTGTTTATACATGAGGCCCCAGGGGCCTCATGCATAACGCCATGCGTAGAATTCGCTCTTTAACATGACGTAAGCACAAAAGCGGAAATGTGCTTACGCACAAAAAAATCCAGATGCATAAATCTGTGCGAACGCCAACTTCCACGTTCTTCCGCTCCATAAATCCCGGTCAGCATGAAAAGTAACGCACGTGCACGTGCCTTCTGTCTCGCCCCAACTCCTCCCAGAATTTAAATATGCAAATCAATATAAATAGCCCTTAAGCTCAGCGTTCTGTGAAAAGGCAATGGTAAAAGCAAGGGGGAAAATAGAATTTCAGCGAATACCAGGTGGAGGCAAGGAAAAACATACTATTTGTTGGTTTAAACAGTGGTATAAACAACAAAAGGAAGTTGATCGAGTGACATAGCATGTTGGAGAAACTCGAAAGCTGAAGTTCACAAAGTTGCACACTGTTGAAAAGGTGAGTCGTAGCTTACCGTCTGAGTGTCATATGAAAGCTTATTAGGGTACAGAGAAAAAAAAGGCACACAGGGGGAAAAAAGCACAAAATGTTAACTTTAATCTCGAAATTTCCACTTTAATCACGTAGTTTATTTTGTCATTAAAGTAGAACATCATAATCTTCATCTTAAAATCGTTTAATGTTTAGTTTCTCAAATCCCATTGTAACTAAAGTAGCACGTTAAATGCTTTGTTCTGTATTTGATCTTCTATGTGCTCTATGTGTGTGAATCATTACATGCTTCTGGGCTTTCTCTTCCTCCGACAGGACACAGAATCCATTACATTCGTGATATTATAGCTCTCTGAGTAATTAAAATACTGAAATGTATATGTGATATAATTTTCATGATGATAAGAATTAAATCATGTTATTAAACATGGGAACACGGTGGCGCAGTGATTGTTCATGTCTAACGCAAGATGCTTGCTGTGCCGTGCGCGACCTTCGATGAAATTCTTTATTGCAGCAGTACTGTCTCTTTCAAACGTACTAACCTCCAATTCCTGTCTACTTTTCTTTCTCTAAATACCCAATCGCCACACAATCAGCTCTGTAATAGACGTTAAGCCATCTGTAAGCTTAGAATGCCGATTCTTCAAAACTTTTAAGGAACATTGAAAAATCTTCGTAGTAAGTGTTTAATTATTCTATCCGTCTATCCTTCCAGTGTCACGTCAGCACCTGCAAGAATACAGCGCGAGGCAGGAACAATCAGTGAACGGATTGCCAGTGGCTCGCTAGCACTGGCACCGTGTCCTCACATGTTTAATTATTAACAATATAGATTATTTAAATGAAGTTAAAGTTTTATCTGTATAATATAATACACATATTTTGCTGCATTTCATCTTAAAAATGATGTTGTCATCATATGTAAATACGCGCTTTATAAAGTGGCTCAGGTTGTGCAATATTATAACTGTGTCGCAAGTTTACAGTGAGATAATTGTACTTATAAGTCCAAACAGTTCTACAAGGAGCACTTGATGGACTAATTGAATGCATTTACAGTTCTTGGGATGAAACTGTTTCTGAACTGCGAGGTCCGTACAGGAAAGGCTCTGAACTCAGGGCAATTCAATAGACAGCATGGCTGAAGCAGCGTGTGCTTGATGCTGTATACCGATAATTTTCTTTCCTAATCAACTGCTGTACACACTCAGATACAGTGATATAAATACTCCGAGTGGTGCAGTGAGAGTAATATGGAAAAAGATGATCTGCTGTGGCAACCCCTAACGGCAGCAGCTGAAAGAAGATGAAGAAGGTGAAGTGAGTGTACCAACGCTAAAGTGTATTTGGAATAGTTTGACCATTCTGTGGACCATTATATTGTTACAGGTTAAATATAATCAGATGCATTACACTAATAAACAATATGCAGTTAGTTTCAGTGTATTTATAAAGCTGCGTCAGGGATGTGGATCTAAAAAAGAAAGGATAACCACACAGGAATGGTAGCACTGCTTTGACATTGGGTGCCGCCAGTCTGCAAAACCGAGCAGAGAACTTGCGTATGACAGGGTATGAGCTACCCTAGAAATGAACGTGGAAATGTTCTCACGCAACATTTTTGTGCGTACGCACCATTTATACATGAGACCCCAGGGCAGGGAGCATCTAGAGCACTTCCAGGTGCCTTATAAAAGGAGCCAGCAGCCACTACTCAGGAAGCCAGATTCGGGAAGTGGAGGACAAAGCTTGCCAGGAGGAGTAGAGGTGGACAGGAAGAGAAAAGAAAGAAAGAAAGAAAGAAAGAAAGAAAGAAAGAAAGAAAGAAAGAAAGAAAGAAAGAAAGAAAGAAGAAAGAAAGAAAGAAAGAAAGAAAGAAGAAAGAAAGAAAGAAAGGACTAAGCATTTTGTGCCATTTGGTACTCTGCTGTGCTGTGGGTAGTGAAGGAAGCGCTCCCACGTGTAAATAAACTGTGTGGCAAACATGTGTCTGCATCGGGGTTAGGGGGGCTGTATACGCCCCAGGCTTCACAATATATGTGTATTTATACTGTATATATATAGTACTATCATGTCACACAAGCAGCAACTGTCATAGCAAATGTAAAAAAAGGTATTTGTCTCTTGAATTCATATTCAGTGTGGAGGGGAAGTACCTTTTCAGGGTACACAGAAGGTCCATCATGCAATGGAGGAGGCTAATACGTTTAGCATCTCTGTGCTGTGACCAGATAGCAGTAAGAAGGATGATGTTTGGTAGGTGGTTAGCCCATGGGCAATGTATTAGTAATGTGTTATATGCCGAAACAATTCCTGAATTAGCTGGTTATGGTAAGAGAATGATTGTCCACCCTAGTGGCCAAATGTTTATGCTTGAGAAGTGAAATATAGAAAAAAAATCAGTCTATGAAAAGTTTGGTTCTATATAAAAGGGCACAAGCGATGGTGAGGAAAATTATTAAAAGCAAGAAAAGAGAGTTCTGGAGGAAATTGTGGAGGAAACTGTCCAAGTTATCCAGATTATTTGGTAACCATTGATAGATAGCTGTCTTTTTGGTTTTAACAACAAGTGAAAAGTATTTATATCATGAAATTAAATCCTGTTTTCCTTATTGTAAGAATAATTTATTTATCAAAGAATTTGTATTTATGATTTTTAGCTTATTTTAAGAAATCTTGTCATGTAAATTTTGCTTACCCCATTGGTAGATTTTGTTTTTTGCTAAATAAAGGCAAAACAACTCCCATTTAAAGTTTTTTATCTAGCTTTTGCATATGCATTTTTTGCATTGTGCTCATTATCTGTTGTTTGCATTATTCTAGTTTCTGCTGTCCATGGGTGCCATGCAAGTCAGAATTTCATTGCACTGTATAGACACTGCAGTGCCCGTTGCATTGTATACTACACACATTATTGTGAGCTTTACTAGGATGACGCTTCTGTGATTGTCAGTACTGGCATTAATAATAGATATTCATCTACTTGTCAGATCAATCCTGGCACAGGGGGCTAGAGCCTTTCCTAGCAGTAGCAGAGACAAAGCAGGAACCAAACGTCCAATCAACTGATTTAAATGATAAAGAAAGAAAATATTAGACAAATATGAGGGATGTTCAAAAGGTTTCTACATAGTTACCTTCATTTGCAATGCAATCTTCCCAGCGTCGTACCAACTTTTTAATGCCCAATGACTACTCCCACCTTCACCGTTTCCAATGAAAATGCAAAAGTGCAGAAACTTTTTGAGCATCCCTTGTAATTACAGGTATGAGTGGCATGGTAGCATGGTGATTAGCTCTACTGTCTTAATGACTGAATGTTCTGATTTCAAATTATGTACCACAGTGTTGTCGGTATAGAGTTTGTATGTTCTCCCCATCTCTCTGTTTGTATGGATTTTCTTCCAACATCCCTAAAGGTTTGTAGGTTAGTGAACTGGCCCTGTGCTGAACTGATGCCCTGCCTAAGAATGATTCAACTCTGCTAGCACATACTACCATGATAGGCTCTTGCACTTCATGACCGTGAATTGAATTAGTGGGTTTAAGATTAGTATCTAATTTTTTTCTGCATTCTCTAGCATGTGGAAATGCCCTTACTGCTAATGAAATACCCTACTTGGAAGTCATGGGAACTGAAGATATGACTGAGGAATACAGTAAATTAGATGAAATTTGTGTGGAAGGAGATGTAAGTGGACACATCCCAAACTATGAAAAGCAAGGTTCCCTCATTGCATCTGCATGGAGCAAAGATACAGAAGATATCAGAGACACTGAGGTAGTTTACAAATGTAAATGTAATATGCCTAATGATTAAATATAATTGCCAGTGATATCATTTATAGATGTAGAAAATTCAAATTGTCTGAAATGGAATTATACCTAAACATGGTGATTACATTTTGATTCTATGACAGAAAACTTAGTGATCATTTTCAGACTTAAGTTTGTGTAATTAATAAGATTTTGAAAATTTGCCAGTGGGTGGATTTAGTACATGAAAATACAGGATGCTTTTATTTAGATCAATGATATAAGGCTTAGACCTAAAATCATGTATATTATATACAAGAAAAGAGTATGTTAGCTTCCTCCATATAGAAAAGAGGCCCCTTCATCTTGTCAGTAGCAGTTTACTCCTATACTTGGGTTTGCATTCATATTTGCATTTCACAGTGGTTGTATAAAGCATCTGACATAATGGATATGGCAAAAGTAATTGCTAGGTGAGATCAATACTTTTTTCCCTTTCATGTGCAACAGCAGCATCATCACACGACACTGCGGTGTCCTGTTTTGAAAGTGTCTGCCTGCTTTTCTCTCAAATGGATGTGCTATAATGATAGAATTTTGAAGACTAGATACAAAAAACAAATGTGAACAAATGGCACACAGTCACTATACACTGAAGAAATCATAGAAGGTTTCAAAAAATTGTAGGATGAATCGTGCCAAATCAATACCCTGCTACTACTTGAAGTGTCCTCTCTTCTGGTCAGGATTCTGTATGTTAAAATAAACTTTTTTCTCCATGAGTCTGCAGCTGTCTATGGTCTTCCTCAAAATGACAACTGCATTTTCTAAGGCAATTTTAATTCAACTGAACATTTGCTAATGCGGTTTATTTATGCTATCATAAATGTGAAAATTCAAAACAAAGTATTATATACTCTTTCAGATTTAAAATGTTGTAGAATCATGCATTGAATCTGCAAGTAAACTGGAGTCTCGAGCAACGTCAAATTAAGACCCAGATAGGCCTAAGGGGGTCAAAACTCAAAAGGCCCCCCTCACCTCACCTTATTACCCCAATAGGCAAATGCATATACTCACACTCTACGAAACTTCACATACTGTGTGTCGATAGTAAATCAGAAACAGGGATTAAACTAAAAAATATTTCAAAACTTTACATCAGGGCAATGTAAATATGTATTATCTAAATGCCTTACCTTAACCTTTCTTGTTTCTATTTGTCTGTTTTATTTCATTCTGTCTGTTATTAGATGCAACTGAGAAGGCAAATTTCATGTTTTCTTGTGTAAACATGACTCAATAAAGAAACCTTAAACCTTAAACTTGTTCATTAGTGTGCTACAGTCAGTGCTTGAAGAGGAAACAAGTAATTACCAGTACTCTCTGTTTTTGTCAGTTTTATCTTCATTCTCCTCGCAATGTGTTAACCATTTTTCACAATTTCATACTCAAGCGGGGGGAGATTTGAGCAAACTGAATTTCATATGTTAATAGACAGGGAGCATCCCCATTGGAGTTTTGAGTGCAATGTTATTTTCAAATTTTATCGATGAGGGAATTTCAGAGTTTCTTGTGCTATTTTAAGTGTACTGTATTGTTTTGAAGAGAAGGTAGTTCCTTGGGGCTCAGAGTGCAAGGTGCTGGCATATTTTTTCCTTGCTTATGCTAAGGCTCCTTGGTGATCTGGGCCCTAAAGCACTAGGACAGATTACCCTGATGGTAGATCCGGAGTTGCCTGGAGCTGCCACTGCCTTTAAGTATGTGCTGCAGTGCAGGGACAACTGGTTCTGGTAGCAGGAATTCTTGTAGGAAGAGCATAGGAGTTACGAGGAGCATTAGAGGCCTGTGCAGTTAAAGTACTTTCAAACAGAGACTAAAAAGTGCTGTCCAATACACAGTATGATATAGAGGGAGAAAGTGAGCAGGTTAAGAGTATATCCTACGTATAGAAGCGAGGAAGAAAGAGTAAAATGAGAACAATGTAAGGTAAGAGAACAAGGAGTGTATATTTTGTAATTCTGTAAAAATAAGTAAACAGAACATCATACAGAGTTGGGGACCTAGTACCCCAGTTAATAAATTAGGTCTACACGAAATGCAATTTAAGAAATGGCAACAATAAGGATGTCTAGGGTCCTTGTGAGTCATGGTAACAAAAGGTTTCTTCTGTCTCTGAGTTATTAACAGTAAGAGTAATTCAAATGGACACAGACTTCTTTGTAGTTTAAGTAGCTCCTGCAGGTAGAAGTAATGGGA
The DNA here is from genome assembly GCF_900747795.2 of Erpetoichthys calabaricus. Classification (NCBI taxonomy): domain Eukaryota; kingdom Metazoa; phylum Chordata; class Cladistia; order Polypteriformes; family Polypteridae; genus Erpetoichthys; species Erpetoichthys calabaricus. The sequence continues at coordinate 262,146,420 of NC_041394.2, read as the reverse complement.
CTTCCAGGGTTGTAACGTACATTACATTTTGTTCCAGGCCTTTTACATTTGCTTGTGAAATAGAGAACAGAGGTGGTCAGCAATCGCTTTCACCCTTGCCATGTGGTTGACCGTCTTACCTTGATCAAGCTGCTTAGATGCTCCCCAAGCTCTTGTGTGCAACAAGTGTTAGCATTTATAAGTGTGTCAAAGATTACACAAGACAAGACGGGGTGTCAGGACCTATTAAGGCATTCCCAAACAGGTGTCTAGGATTTGTTTACTGTTTGTTCATTCTCCTGGATTCTCCTTTTATTAGCTTCCATCCTTGCAATAAAGTGGCATCTGTTGTCCACAGTGTGAAATTCATATGATAGATAATTTAACAAGTGTTGGTGTATTAAATAAACTAGCTAGGCTACCCATCTAAGACGGGTTGAAATCTAAGTAATCAAGGTAGACCTCAGCATTACCATGTGCAGTGAACCATGCAATGCATGTGTCTCTGTTATATGCCAATTGGTATAGGATTCATAAAAGGAGTGTTAATGTTCGAGATGCCCCATCTATTGAAGTGACAATGGCAATGCATTTTATTACTACAGATATTTGAGATGGGCCCTCTTTTGGAATGACAAAGACTTAACAGCCGGATAGACGCACCTTTTATTAATGAATTTTCAAATACATCGTAATATCTAATATCTTATTGTAGGTTAGTGGTTATGCAAACAAATAAAATGCAAACATAGTGGCATATTAAATGAAGCTGTGGTGTGAGTACAGTGAGAAATATTATTGCACTGTAAGTACTTGTTCATATCATCTAACGCAACAAGTGTGCTTAAGACTAGATTTACCAAAACCTACGAAAACACTTGTAAATCTGGCCCACCTTAAATCCCTTTGCACTTCTCAGTCAGCGTCTTTTGTCTTGTAAATGCGCTGATAAAGACCAGCAGCAAGCAGCCTACTATTCCATCCCCCCACCGCCGCAGAACATGCACAAAGTTCACCCTGTTCCAGCCTTCATTATCTGGGAGTGAAGTGCTGAAGTTTTAGAATGGAAATAATAGATTGTTATTTTGGAACACATGCATGTTTCTACAATAATCTGTGTAAACACATTGTTAAAACAGAAACGTTTTTCATATTTTAGTAATAAATTACAAAATGTAGACATAAACTATATAATGTGTAAAGCCTGAAGTGCAAAGATCAAATAAACACTTTCACAAAAGGTTCAAAGATGATGCAATAGCTTCTGTGCCGCAGTGGTAAGAATTGCTGACTTATAATCAAGATCCTGACTGCCTCCTATATTTACCATTTTCAGTAGTGAGGTGCTCTTATTATACAATAAACACATACATTTGATTTGCGCCTGTAACAGCTGCTGTAAATGTATAGTACTAGTAAAAGTTACCATTTTGTTTTTCACTTTTATTCTCTCAGTCATGATCACGATACATACTACTGCCCTCCCCCAGGGATCTGACGCTGTTAATTTTTATCTGAAACTGGGAATAACTGTAGATGTGAGTGGTGTTTTGAGACAATCAAACTGGAAATTCTCTGATCTGGATGGATAAAAGCTGACACACAAACGCTGGTGAATCTGCCTTATTCGTATCTCATTGTCACTTGATTTTTATTATTCATTTTATTGAGTGTTCCTGCTTACACTGTAATATTAGTATGCGCCTTATGATCCATGATGTCAAAGCCACACTGACAAAAAAAACAGAGACATAGGTATATATGATAGTTGGAATTATTCATTTTATGACCTGTATAGTACATTTTGGAAAACATTGTGGCACGGATGCAACAGTATTCAAATTATTCATATTCATTCGCATACCTTCTTATGCTTGTAATCAGTGACCGCATTTTTTTCCCCCGATCTTGCCCAGTCTGCACAGGACTCCAGGACATGCAGAGGAAAGAATGTTCCTCTGCAAGATGAGCCATGAACGCTCTTCTTTTCTCAGTGGACCCTGTACATGCCTTGCACAGTACATGTGCGTTGATTGCTGCCAGGTCAAGCTTGTTATAGCACAAACAACCAGACACCTGTGTGCTCCTGCTAGCACTGAATAAGCTCACACCTTCTGGTGCATGCTGTCAGTGCAGCACCAGGGGAAAAAAAGAAAGACACAAATATATGTGACATTTTGAAGAAATTATTGTATGACCTGAATAGTACCAATCAGAAAATATCATCGCACTAATGCAATATTATTTGAAAACAAACACCGTCAGATCGTTATGTGTTACCAAATAACGATCTATTATTTCCATTGTAAAACTCCAGCACTTCACTCCCAGATCATGAAGGCATGAGCTGGGAGAACTTTGTGGCCGTTCTGTGGCGGTGGGGGGCTGGAATAGTAGGTTGCTTGCTGCTTGTCTTGATGGGCACATTTACAAGACAAAAGACACTGACTGAGAAGTGCGAAGGGACTTAAGGTGGGCCGGATTTACAAGTTTTTTCGTAGGCTTTGGTAATTCTAGTGTTAAAACTGGCTACTTTCCTATAGCATGAGGCAGAAGAAACTGGACAAACAGATAAGCAAAGACATGAGATTTTGCTGAGAGAAACGAATGAAGAACTGCCTCCTGGATCAGCCAAATCCACCAATTCACTTTTCAGAGAAGAACCTATACAAGCTGAAGATACAAAGAAAGAAGAGTTCTCATGCAAAGAAGTAAGATTTAATTGTACAAAAATATTTTCATCATGTACCAAAATAAACAGTTTTATTGTTTTAAAGTACAACAAAATTAGTTGATTATTGAAATGCATTGAATGAGTTAGGCTGGAGATTTTTCTGTTCCTTATATTCTATAAATGATAACATTATATCTAAAATGATGCTGCTGAATTTTCCTTTAGATGCATGACAAGCATCTAATAGCAGGTACACAAACAGAAACTTTCATAACTCACTTGTGCTACCCATCAGTCAAACATTTTTGTGTACACATTAGATGCTTGTGACATCCTTAAAGTATCATTTTATGAACATCTGTGGTGTTAAAATCATTCATTTTCTGTGCCTCTGGGCTGTAAAATTATGATCACAGCCAGTTATCAATTTTCCAAAGCATATCAAAACCTATTAATGTTCTTTTATTTTAAATGTTGTGCGCAGATATGATTTTTTTTGTATTCTTTATTACTTAATAATAGCAAAATCCATTTTATTTTGTGATTGTTACTCATTACTTCATACAGTAATTAAAATATTATATAATACCAATAGAAACGCTTTCCTTAAAAAGGATTTTTCATAAGAAATCAAGATGGACCCAAGACCCAAAATGACCAGTTTTTATTTTCATTACCATTAAATTTAGAAAAAAAAAGTTTAAATTATTGTAATTATTTCTTAAATGTCAGATAGGCATTGTGTATATTAAATTCTCCTTGTTTTCCTCTTCATGATCTGGTGGTCTGTGTAGGCTGTACTCCATATTTCTGAAATGGACAAGGAGGAGACAATGAGAAGTTTAGTGGATTTACAGAGAAAAGCTGAAAATAAACTTCAAAGGGACAAGGAAAGGCAGATGCTAAGGGTGGGTGATTCTTTTTTTCTTTTTAACCTCATGTGGCCTGTATTATTGACTAAATTCAGGTAAATCTATTTCTGGCAACTAAAGCTATAACATTTTTTATTTGAAGATAGAAAATAGGTTAATAGTAAAGTAGAACTCATTAATTGTAAATGATGGAATATAGTGCAAAGAAAAAGATACACAATAATTTCTCTAGCATATTTATCCAAATCAATTTAAACTTATAATCTAATTTTACAGTTATTTCCACATTTCAATCCTTAGTAAAGTAATTATTTTGCTTAAGGTCATGCAGTGAGCAAGTGGTGGTGATTGAACTGACAGCCTTGTGGCTTGCAGTCTCTAACACCTTAACCACAAGGCCACATAGCCTGATATTTTGTGAATGGTGTATAATATGTCCTGTTTAATACAGTATATAACTCAACTATTTACAGTACAGAAACTGAAACATGACTATTAACCTTTAAAAAATTCCTTAGGTCCAAGAGCGATTGTCTATAATGCGCAATAGGAAATCAGATGAAGATTTGCTGGGAAACAAAGAAGGTGATGGCTTCAGACATTTTACTGAAGACCTGAAAATGGTAAACACTTAAAAGCATAGCCTCATGCAATAACACTACTCGACAGAGAGTCTTTAAATAATCAACAGAAGTTGGGACACTGGTGCAAATTGTTTGCTTCACTTGGCAAGGCTTATTTTACTTTAGCTGCTGCAGAACATCTGTAGTTTGTAACCTATTAGTTGTTCCCTGAAAAAGGCCCATTTGTAATATTCTGAAATTTTCCTTTTTTCACATTTTGCTAACTTATACTTTAAATTTAAACTTCTGGCAGTCTACTGCTTACCTATTCACCATTTTAGAAAAACTGAGGTGTTCTAAAACCTTTGTATATCATTTTCTTTTTGCAGCAACCATATATAAAGTTACTAACAAATACTGTACATATACAACTACAGTGAAACCATAGGAGGTTATTTTGATATCTTATTTTGATAGATAGATAGATAGATAGATAGATAGATAGATAGATAGATAGATAGATAGATAGATAGATCAAATGAATGAACTAATAAACAAATGAACTTGATTTGTCCCGGGGGAAATTTGGCTTTTTAGAGAATCTCTTTTAATAAATAAACACACTTTGGTCTGAACACGCACACCACAATGACTATAAAGCATGAAAATTAAACAAAAAAGAAAACTTCTGACTTGGTAGTCACAGTCTCAATGAGGCATTATGCAGATGTATTGCTTCTGGCATAAAGGAGCCACACAAAAATACACATCTGCTAGATGATTCGGTGGCTGAAAGTCCTCACTGTTGGTGTGTCAGAGAGGAAGATGTGTAGCATTGTTCAAAATGGCACTAAGTTTTGTTTTAATTCTTTCCTTTTCTACTACCTCCAGGTAAAAGTGACTTCCTGTCCATTTTACTTTCTGATTTTTGTCTGTTGCTGCATCTCTGACCACCAGCAATTCAGTTCAGAAAATACAAAAATGTGAAATAGATAATTTTACTCAATTTATTAAAAAATTCCACTGAGGGTTTTTAACACAATCTAATACATTAACAAATATGGAATATACGATATGATTTTGCTGCATATGTAGTAGGACAAGGAATATATACAGTATGTGGTGGATTAGAAATAGTTTTGTGCAAGTATTAATAAAAAAGCTGCAATTTGTATAACACGTTATACTGAAAGCTCAAATTATGATCTTGTACTCTGTAAAAATTCTGTGGGAATTTCCATGTATGATCATTGATTTTTATATTGTCTGAAACAGTGCTGCAACCTTTTAAGAAATGATTTGCTGTTGTCAATAAAGATAAACAATAGGCATGTATTATTCATGAGTGCTTAGTTTAAAGAACCGATGACTTTAAAATTACAATGTCATCTTGTTAATGCCAAACATGCAGGTCAAAGTTTAGTACTACCACTTTACATCTCCTGGAGACTGTATTCAAATTATTGGTGTGACATGTACACGTTTTTCCATGTCTCTGTGGGTTTCGCTCCTAACTCCTCTGATGTTAGCTTAACTGACAGTTTTAAATAGTGATTGCTTCTCATTCAATGTAGTTTCCTGCATTGTGCCCACTGTAGCAACAATCACTTCCTATGATATGTAATTGAAAAGGAAGGTTGAGAAAACAAGTGGCCAGAAATATGCCATGGTGGCCCATGCTACAAGGCAAACAAACAATGCTTCGTGTGGTATTCTCTTGAGAAGCTTACTTAGAACAATCATAGTGACAGATTGACAATTCCCCATTTTTCCATATGACAAGTCTCTCTCTTATCTTTAATTACAGGTGAACAAAACACACCAAAAGACTTTAGTCAAAAGAAAACTGGAACAACTGAGACGGGAGCGCACATGCATCATGCAGTCCAAGAGAGAAAGGTGAATAAAACTTTACATGATTGCAAACCTTATATTTTTAGCACTTCCCGCTCATTGTCACAAATGGATGTTATCACTAGTTTCTGCTATTTTTCATCCCAAAAGAATATGAAGTTAAAATGAAAAAACATCAAAGGTGTATTTAACAATCTAACTGCAGTCATGCACAGTATTTATTCAAAACGTTCTACAGTACATTATTGCAGTTTTTTTTAGTTATCGGTCAGAACCACTTTGGGTAATGCCACTGCTTCACAGTGGCTAAATGTAATTTTCATTCTTGGCTGGATTCCTTTCTGTGTATTTTTACATTGATCTCCTAGTTTGTGTAGTTTTCACTAGGGGACGTCCTATGACAGCCTAAAAACATGCTGGTTAAACAACTGATTACTCTAAATCTCTTGACTTAAGTTAATGTGATCTTGTGTTTAATACAATGAAGTAGTCTCCTGTCCATTTCACTTCCTGATTTTTGTCTGTTTCTGCATCTCTGACCACAGAAAAATCAGTGCAGAAAATACAAAAACCCAAAATAGAAAATTTTACTCAATTTATTTAAAAAAATCCACTGAGAGTTTTTAACAAAATCTAATATATTAGCAAATATAGAACACATTAAATGACACCAAATTGGTTTATAATCCGGATGTGTCATTATATTCCAAGGGTCTATTCTTAATATTTTCAACCAACATTTTTAAGACAGAACCTATCCTAATAGCTTTCAAGCACAAAATAGGGTCAAATCATGAACAGGACACCAGTCGATTGCTATCAACATTTTAACGATTTACTGGGTTGTTGCAGCAAAAATTGTCACACCAAGGTCTAAAGTAGCATTGACAGTTTCTTTGAGATGAAGTGAAAGAAGCCAAAGCAGTAAAACCTGGGTTTGTTATCTAAACTGTACAGTAATGGTGACCTTGTTTAAGCCATTCACAGGGCAAAATCAGCAACAATATGTGTCTGTCACTGAGAAAAGTTAGTTAATAGAACTGTGCTGAAGCTCAAAGGAAGCAGTGCTTACAAGAAGATCCTAAGTGTGATCCAAGATGTAAAATATGGCTGTTGTAAGCAAGTAAAGGTGTCTCCTAATTTTGTAATACTCAGATTTTGTTTTTCATCCTCATAGGAATATGGCTGGTTTCCAGGAGCTACTGGATCCTCTTGTACATGGCAGTCTAACAGCTGAGGAAAAAAATAAAAGCTCTGAAGAAAAATAGCTAACTGCTGCCCACAATCTGGTGATGTCAACTGTTCTGGCATTTATGTGGTTTCTGTAGGCAAATGAGCCCATTTAAATATTCTGCATGTTTTGCAAATTTTTACAAACATTTTTAGGTTTAGTCCTACACTCTAAGAGAAGAACTTAATTCTCCCATTCCATTTTAGGCTTCTGAATGTGAACTGTATTAATAAATTTCTTTATGATTAATTATGTGTTCACATTTATGTTTAATTAACAAAACTACAGACATTATTAAATACCAGTAACGGTGCACTGCATGATAACGTGAATACATTTGACTTGAGCATTCCTAGTTTTCATACTCTTTCTCTGTACATTTATCGTTCGTTTGCTCAGAGGTTGATGTGCTTGCTGCTTCCTGAGCAGCTCTTCTTTACTCCACCCTAGCGGCCTGCTGCTTCTCTTCTTTAATCTTTTCACGTTAAAACTGATTAAGTTAGTTTTTGTGTTGCAATTACTTAGTATGTTTCTTTAATTTTTCACTTAATCTGGCACTTAAGTCTTCAAACTGCCTCAAGAATGATTAGCGAAGGCGGTATGGAATGAGAACGCTGTGTGCTGCTGAGAGTTGATTCTACAATTAAAAAAAGTAAAAAGAGTAATAAAATCATCACCCCAAAAGCGGATAGTAGACGTCACGTAGTATATGTGTACCAAATTTCAAGTCAATGGGTGAAACGGTTTGCGAGCTGCAGGTGATGTAAAATCCTGGACAGACAAACAAACAGCCACGGTAGCGTATTATAGAAGAAGAAGATTTTTGAACACTTTACAGAGTGATATTATTTCACACATATATGAACTCTAGTGTTTAGATTACACAACATACAGGACTTCTATAGGACTTGTTATCTCTGTCAGCCTCTCTGTCATTTTTTGCCGTACAGCTTAAATAGCCTGGAGAGTTGTCTTAGTTTGTGGATTACCAAGCACATACTTAACTCACATTTGGAAGTTAGGATTAATAAAGTTGAATTAAAAACTAATGTGTCTGTTTTGTTTTTTAATTAATCAGGGAGATGGAGCTTGAAGTAGCAAAAAAAAAGTGAATAACTCCTGGAATAATGATAATCAAACACAATGAGCTACCAGAGAAGCCATGGATCTGTCTTGATATGGGGGCTGTAAACGCAGAATCCAAAATGACTCCATGTTACTGCAGTTTGTAATCCTAATTACAAAAAAATGCATTCCTCCATGAAATTGTAGAAAGCTGAATAATTAAATTTAAAAGTATGCTTTCTTTTTTCATATGGGCTATATCCTGATTAAGATTGCTGTGGAAGGTGACAGAATAAATTAGCTTGTGATATGAACTGAAATCTCTTCACTTTTAGAAAAATGCAGATTCCCTCTTAGCTGAAGAACAACAGACCGAGTTTTAGCAAATTTTCTTTAGCATTATTTATTCATGGGCTTCATGCATGACTGGCCTGCCAAATTGCAAAATTCACCTAAATGATTTTGATAGCTCATTTTCCATTTCCTTTTTGTTCAATACATGGTACATGTAATTATTTATATCATCTCTAAATGTTTTTGGTCAGTGAATTTAATCATAAAATTCCACACCCCACAATATTTCTTTTAAGTCATTTGCTTTATATACTAATTAGAACTTCAATAGAACTTCACTACATATTCAACAATATACCAACCAACCCCTGTGAGACAGGGAACTGCTTATTAGCACAGATGGTTAGGAAACAGTAATGGAAAAGAGAAAAAGGACAGCCATCCACTTATGAATCAACAGGTGCTAAGAACTTAAAGCAGATGGACACCTAGTCAACTGTGGCAAAAAGTCTGAAACAAAGCAAGGAAAATAACAGGGGAATTATTAGGCATATAAACTAGCAGAACATTTTTATATGGGAGGTAAAACTCAAAGTTTCAAAATGAAGAAAAGTAGTTAGTGTAGAACCAAAGCTAAGAAAGCCTAAACTATTGTGCAATGAATAATAATTTTATAAACAATAAAGGCAGAAAAGCCTCGGGTGAGTGGAAGCCAAAGCTGGCGGCACATTACATGACTTCTGTTGGAGGCAATGCCAAACATGACTACTGCATTTCCTTATCTTGTTGCCTGAGGATGTCAGGTTACATGACTAGAAATTGCAGAACATGACAAATTACATGACTCCATAATGACTTTCCCATGCATTTTCACATTTCCAAAGTATCACAAGCTTATTCCTTTTTTTGACAGCCTACAATATCCTTCCTGATCGAGCAGGTGCTGTATGAATTCTAACCAGGAATGCTGACTTCAGCCTCAATCTCTGCCCTTTCTTTCTTTTTTCTTTCTTGTTGTGGTACATTAAACAGGAGACATCACATAGACAAGTCTGTCTTCTGTTTGCAAGGTCCAAAACACCAGTGCTTCTTATAACTTGTAGCTGTGTCATATGCATTGAATTTCTAGCTGAGCACTCATTGACTTTCAACTCTCACACACACACAGCCCATCCCTATGACTTAAAAAACAAAAAACCTATTTCATGTTGTCGGGTTGAATCACAGACTGGTCAGATTGAGCTGTTGAGTAAGACAGACTACATGACTCGGTATCATAGAAAGCTCTGTGACTTCCTGTGACTCATTAAGATTTTCCAAATGAAGACTGCGATTGCATGAAGCTAAAAAACAGGTAGCTTCTAGGTCCAACACAGAAAAAAAACATTAATATGTGGCTCATCTCTATTTCTAGCATTTAAAATCTTTGTTTACATGACTACCACCTCCACGTTTTTGTTATCTTCTTCTTTCGGCTGCTCCTGTTAGGGGTTGCCACAGTGGATCATCTTCTTCCATATAAAAAACTTGTTTGAATGTAATCACGCTCTGTCTATCTTGTTCACAGCTTGTTCCTGCTATACACCAAAGTTTACATGGTGTGATGGATGGCCGGCCAAATATTCCGGCCCACACTTCCAAGCCACCAGATGGAGCCCTCCCAGCAGCATGGAGGTTCCCCGAATTCCAGCAGGGCCTTATGGACCTTGTAGTTTTTATAAACAGCCCTGCTGGATACCATGGGGACCACCAGGAGCTGAGCTGGGAGGAAGGGTGGCTAAGTGTCTGGGAGAGGAGGATTGGGCGTAAGAGTTGTATTATTATTGAATATTGTATGAGTAGTGTGGAGTGGAGGGTGCTTGGTGCACAATATTATTATAAAATAAATAAGTATTGCACTTTTACCTGGTGTTTGGCGTGGTACCTGAGGGTTCAAGAGGTCGATAGTGGCCTCTACTGCTACATTGGATAGGCTAACCTAGCTATTGACACTAATGATCAAAGCAGATTTAGAATATGGATTAAAGGATGGACCATCCACATCTCTTGACTACAGGCAAGCTTCTGCTGCATAGACAGGCAGTGTGGTCTGGTGATCACCTCGGCACACTCTATATATGACCCTCATCAAATCACTTAACCAATTATCAAAAATTTCCTTAGCTAAATTGCATGATGAAAGCCATGATGATCAGAGGTTTGAAAGACAACCTTTTGAATATTTTCATAGTGCTTAGATAAATGGAACATTTCCAAACTAAATGAATGCACGTGCCTGCTGCCACACTATCATCATCTTTGATCATTGTATCTACAAAACATGTAATTTTATGCACCACTTTTGACAACATTGCAAAGGCCTTTGCATGGTTCCAAATATATTTTGGAGGAACAAGATATAAATGTGTGTCCATCAATGTACTCATTTCCCAGTCCACATAATCCAAATTTAAGGTCATGCAAGGAATTTGGCAGGAAGAAACTGGACAGGGCACGAGCTCATCTCAGACATCAATAATGATACTTTAAATACTCAGTGCATCACAGGAGTGTGCCAATGGTACACTGATTACCTCCACTGCCATACCATCCCCAGGCATGCTGCTGTCTGGCAGGAGAGTGCACAATATCCTTGTATTTTTATTGATATTCTCCATGCGTGGTAACTTGTAAATGAGAAATCATTGCACCCTAGAATGGACAGATCTAAGGGGAGCTCCCAGTGTCCACCAGATCATGCCTCCCTGTAATGGAATAAAAAATTAGAAAAAATCTGAAGGATCTGCAAAAGAAAATAAGTATACTTTATAGGTAAATGTATTTCAACAACTTCTGACAATTTTAAGTATTTTTTTAAAAATTCTTTACTTTGTTATAATTTTATACACTTCACATAATATCAGATTAAATGCATGGCAGTAAGCAGAAGCAGCATATTCAGTACATGCCCATTGCAAATAACATTGCATTTCAACATTCATTTTATTACTGATTAACTTCTCCGCAAACAGGTACTACACATCAAATGCTGTGCTCTTGGCTGCTCCATGTGAACTTTGAAATCTTACTGGATGTGTGGAAAATTAAGAAAAAGAGACATAGGTTAGGTGGATTGGCGATTCTAAATTGGCCCGAGTGTGTTTGGTGTGTGGGTGTGTGTGTGTGTCCTGCGGTGGGTTGGCGCCCTTCCCGGGATTGGTTCCTGCCTTGTGCCCTGTGTTGGCTGGGATTGGCAACAGCAGACCCCTGTGACCCTGTGTTCAGATTCAACGGGTTGGAAAATGGATGGATGGACATCTGAATTGTTCCTATTATTTTGCATTTTGAGTTGTTTGCACTGATGAAAGAAGTGACCTTGACCTTATATTCTGCCTCCATCAGACTTGCTGCAAGTAGCAATCAGACCCCACAAGCATATGACAATGTGTGTAATGAAAATATGAGCTTCAAATACAGGCTGTGTATCAATGGGTTCTGTATCGGCGTCCCATTGAGGGTAGGTTTCTGCCTTGAACTACTGAGTTTGCAATATGTATTACCCTGAGATGGAAAAAAATGGTTAAGTGTATGGATGACCTAGTTCTCCTTCCGGTCTCTGAGCCCTCTTAAGGCACTACAAAGGGTCTATCTTGGGTTTAATGCTGGAAATTAACTGTAAATCAGGCACACTTTAACACTGGGCTAGTTTAGTACACATAACTTAACTTTAACATCTTTTAGAATATGGGTGATAAGGGGTGTTCATTAATCATCTGTAAACCAAAATGATGACCAGAATGACCAAAATAATAAAAGAAAATGGGTTTTATTAAGAAGTCAAGTGAACCATCAAAGCAAGAACCAAAGACAACAGATATCAGATGAAAATAACAAAGCATAAGCCTTCTGACCTCCATAAATACCAATACCACTTGCTTTATTCATTGTATAGCTTTGGCTAACACCCTTCACAGCACTAGGCAACTGTTTTTCCTGTTGACTATAGAACCCTCATTAGTGGCTACCTCCCAACTCCAAGACCCCATATACTGAATGAAAGTGGCTTTTACACCTGCGTCAAGGACCCCTTCTGGTTAACCTTTTGAAAGCACTTTGAGGTTACCCAGCCACCAATCAAAAGCCTAATGGTAAAGTAAACAAATAATAGGGTGGTGCAGGGGTAGCACTTGCTGCATCACAGTAAGGAGCCTTTCTGCATGGAGTTTTCATGTTTTCCCCGTGACTGTGTAGGTTTTCTTTGGGTGCTTCTCCCACAGTTCAAAGACATACAGAGCAGGTGGGTTGGCAACCTAAACTGGCCCTTATATGTTTGTGTGTGTGTGTTTGGTGTGTGATTGTGAGTGTGTGTTTACCCTACAATAGACTGGCACTTTGTCCAGGAATTGTTCCTGCCTTATGCCCTATGGTTGCTGGGATAAGCTCCAGCCAATGATTAAGCAGGCTTTGAAAAAAAGTATGGGATAGGTAAATTAAATAATTATCAGTTTAACACAGAAACAGATTCCCCTCCCTTTGTTCATGTGGTTTATATCCAGGGATGCTTGTTTCCTCCTCCATAATGTCTTACTAGATGTCCTCTGTTCAACCTCAACAGATGTGTTAATGGACTGATTTATACACATCCTATCCAAGGGTTCCAGGCTTCTGTCCTTCAGTGTCCAACGGGGACCATGCCTATTAAAATCTACACATACATGGACTGAATTAGGAATTAATCTTAGGTTCTGTAAGCCAGTAGTAATAACCATAAATTACTGTGCCTCCAATCTAGTGTTACTGACTCTAAGGGTAAAATAGATGGGAAAGACGTGTTTGTTTTGTGAAGAGAACTTTGTAAACAGTTCAAATCAAACATTAACTCTTAACCCACCCCTGCAAAATCACCTCCATTCCCAGAGTCAGTATAGCTCACTTCACCATCTGCTGAAGGGCTCCTGATTGCTGAGGTTTAGTAATGCTGAGCTCCTCCAGGACTGATCTTTCAGGGGACCATCTAGATAAGTTTTTAATCTCTCTTTTCTTTCTCAATTTCCTTTCCAGAATGATCCTTACATTTTGCCTGTGTTTGCTTGCTCTGAATTGTTCTTTGGTTTGTCCAGGAGTTATTGATATAGCATCCCTAAAACATTCAACCACCAAGGATGCAAAGTAAGTAAACTGGGGGTATTCAGTTTCAAATATGATGGAAATTAATGCAATATAGAAAGCTGAACTTGTATGCTGAGGCATGTTTTACTGAAAGAAAATGAGCTGACATTTATGGAGCGTTTCCATCTGGAGGTGATCCATTTTTTAACCTGTTATCTAGCTTAGGGTTGTACTACAGTATAACTCGTACATCTGTCTAAGCCTCCACGGCATGGTTTGACTTCCATTCTGCTTGTTCTCTTCAGTATTGATAAACATGTTCAATTTTTATGTTACTTGAGATCACCCAAAGTATTTTATTTCAACCATTACCTGGAGGTGAACCTAGTTTTGCCCTCATTATTTGAAGTCTGAGATACTGTTAATTTCTTTTAGGAAATTTAGAAAAATTTTCTATAAGTGAGGCAGGTGGGTAGTTATAGTGGTTATCTCTGCTCCTGCACATCTCCAACGTCCTGGGTTCAAACCATGGACCTAGCACTGCCTATATGGAGTTTGCAAACTGGTTTTTACTCCTGGGTTTCCTCTCACATTACAAAGAAGAATGTGTTTGGTTAATTGGTGACTCTACATTATTCCTTCATAATGGAGTTGGAATGTACTCCTGCATTGGTGTAACATCCCATTCTGGGCTGATTTTTGCCTTTCACCTAACACTATCAGAAAAAAAACTACATTCCCAGGGATACTGAACTACTGAACAGGGATACTGACTACGTGAGGTTGAAAATAAATGGAGTCCTTGTGTTAAAAGAAGAGAGGCACCTCGTTTCTTATTTCATTTTAATTTTGCCAAAAATGCTTTGGAATCAATTAAAATATAAGTGTCAATTAACAAAGAATTGGCAAAAGTGCAAATAACAATGAAACCTGAAAAGAAGTTATTAAGTTATTAATTATGGTGACATTACCTTAACTCTGTGGGTGGAACAGCCATGCAAGCAGAATTCACTGTCTTGATGCTTGCTTGAAAATCTTAGAATTCTGAACTACATCAGACTGTTTTCTTTCATTTTAGTTTATTAAAATGTGAACTTTAGCATATGCACATGAAGTTTTAAACTGCCTGAAAGTGGAAGGGCAGCCAGTTAGTCAGGTCAGTAAAACTGTGAATTGGTTTACATTTCTCCATCTAGACGTGTTCTTTTTTTTTCTCTTTTATTGTTAGTTGTCCATATATGTATTCTGCATTAACTGGAAATTAACATAAATATATGTACATTATAATTAATTTTTGATGTAATGATTGCTTATCTTGTTTTTTGTGTTTATGTATGTAAGTAAATGCTACAAGGTGGGCAGCACAGTGGTGCAGTGGTTAGCACTGTTCTCTTATTAATTCATCATTCTCCACTGAAAAAAATGCACATGCAAAAACTAGAATAAAATTGAAGTGGCTGTTATTTTGCTTCTATTTCGCAAAATAATCTGTCGATTGGGTAAAGAAAAATTACTTGACAAGATTTCTTAAAATAAGCTAAATAAACGTAAATACATTAACTTGATTAATCAATTAATCAATTAATTAATTAATTAATTAGTCAGGAAATCAAGATTTAATGGCTTTGTGTAAAAACTTTTTACTTGCTTAGATTTCACTTTTTGCTGTGTGGGTTTATCATCTGTGGGGAGTTTGCATGTTCTCCTTGTGTCTATAAGGGTTTTCCTCTGGGTACCTTGGTTTTCTTTCCAAATCCCCAAATGTACTAGAGTGTTGTACCATGTTAGCCATTTTGAATGTAGTGAGAAGTCAAGTAAAATGACACTTTTTATTGGCTAACTAAAAAAGATGACTTCTCACTACAAATCCCCAAAGATATGGTAATGGTTAAAAGTTTTCTCTGTGTAAGTGTGAGTGTGTACGTAAATAGGCTTTGCAGTGGACTGGTGCCCTGCCTTGGGCTGTTTCTTGCCTTGCACCTAGTGCTGCTGTGATAGGCCCCCTTGTCCTGAACTGCATTAAGCATCTTTGAAAATGTTATCCCTATAAACATTAGAGTTAATTGGCTAAATCACATGAACCCCATGGATGTGTGTGGTGTGTAAATGGGCCCTAATAGACTGGCACCTCTTCCAGGGCTGTTTCCAGCCTTGTACCTGGTGCTCCCATAACACTGCACAACAATATTTTTGAAAAGTCTTGCTTCTGTGACAGGTACCTACTGGGTATGCACAAATATAGTTTTGGTTTTACGGCATCATACAGAAACTCTGAGAAATAGACATTTATATGTTTACTGACAATAACGTATTTAGTCACGTTTATGCTTCGCATAAGCTATTAAATTCAACAGAATTAAAAATCTTTTGCTCCTGATTTTCTTTTGTATTCAATGTCTGGTGCATCACGTTGCAGGGTCCAACAGTAGTCAGCAAGCATTGACGGATTCCAATTGCCCTGGTATCATTTCTCCATTGTAGCAATGTCCTGGTGAAACCTTTCACCGTGTTCGTCACTGACAACACCGAGATTTGGGGGGAAGAAGTCCAAGTGTGAGTGGAGGAAATTAATCTTGAGTGCCTTGTTGCACTTCATTGTCTTGTATGTTTTGAGAAGTTTGTCTACCAGCTGAATGTAGTTTGGGGCTCTGTAATTGCCCAGAAAATTGTCAACAATGACTTTGAAGGCTTTACAGGCAATTTTTTCTGGCCCAACTAACAGATCTTCAAACCGCTTGTCACTCATAACATGTCTGATTTGGGGGCCAAAAAAATGCCCTCTTTGATCTTGGCGTCAGTTATTCTTTGGAACACCTGTCTTAAATAACGAAAACCTTCAACTTCCTTGTTCAGTGCTTTCACGAAATTCTTCATGAGTCCCAGTTTTATGTGAAGAGGAGGCAAAAATATCTTTGCTGGGTCGACAAGCGATTCATGTGCCACATTTTTCTGTCGAGTGGCCAGTTCTGTCGAGAATAGTGCAACTCTTTCCCATTCACAGATGAAACAGTACTTTGTATAGCCGAGCTACAGTCCCAGTAACAGAGCAACGACTTTAAGATCTCCACAGATATTCCAGTTGTACCTGCTATACTGGATGTGCTTCAGCAACAGTTCCGTATTCTCATACGTTTCTTTCATGTGTGCTGCATAGCCAACAGGTACTGAAGGATAAACGTTGCCATTGTATAGCGGAACAGCTTTCTGGCTTAACATTGACAAATCAATGAAGAGGCGCCACTCTTCCGGGTTGTGATCACAACCCAAGGCCGAGAACAATCCTTCAATGTCACAACAGAAACAGAGACTGTCGACTTGTGCAAAAAATTTGGTTATATCATGATATTGGCCTCAAAACACAGAAATGTTCGTACCTGATGACCACAAACACCTTTCCTGCAGTCTCGAACCCAGCAGCTCGGCTTTTGCTTTTGACAAACCCAAATCTCTGACCAAATCGTTCAGTTCAGACGGTGTTATCAGATGTGGATCATCTGATGAGCACAGTTCAAAATCCAGGTCAATGTTACTGTTAGTACCCTGCATTGCACTTTCTTCATCTGGTTCATCTAAAGTCCAATCCTCTGGTGGTTTAGGAATTGGAAGACTGTCATCATGTGGCACGGGTCTCATTGCTGAAGGCAGATTAGGATATTCAATTGACTTCTTGTTTTTGGCGGAGAAACCAGACACAATAGTCAAATAGAAGTAACAGTCCGTCACATGGTCTTTCTGTTCTCGTCATATCATCGGACTAGCAAACGCCATCGTCTTTCGAGTGCCTCAGAGCGAGGTTCTCAGACTGACAGCACATGTTGCACAGCAAATGTGAGGCGCCCATTCCTTGTTTTGATCACCAATTCTGCAGCCGAAATACAGATGATAAGCTTTCTTCACAAGAGCAGTCATCCAACGTCTTTGAGGTGCAAGTGTATATTCGCCACAGATATAGCAGAATGTATCGCGGCTGTTACGACATTGATGAGACATATCGCCTGACACCAAAACGTCTATAGCATCAACCTTACTTACTGTTATATTGCTACAGATACTATACTTTACTATACTGATACTATAATATTGATGTTCTGTGTAAGAAAGAACAGAGCCGACTATGCTTCCTTAGAAGGCTTGCGTCCTTCAACATCTGTAATAAGATGCTGCAGATGTTTCTATCAGACGGTTGTGGCGAATGCCCTCTTCTACGCAGTGGTGTGCTGGGGAGGCAGCATAAAGAAGGACGCCTCACGCCTGGACAAACTGGTGAGGAAAGGCAGGCTCTATTGTAGACATGGAGCTGGACAGTTTGACATCCGTGGCAGAACGACGGGTGCTGAGCAGGCTCCTGTCAATCATTGAGAATCCACTGCATCCACTAAACAGGATCATCTCCAGACAGAGGAGCAGCTTCAGCGACAGACTGCTGTTACTGTCCTGCTCCACTATGTGACTCTTCAATACCACCCGGGTGGGTAAATGTTAACATTATACAAAGTTATTGTCTGTTATACCTGCATTTTTATCACTCTTTAATATTTTCTTTATCAGTATGCTGCTGCTGGAGTATGTGAATTTCCCGTTGGGATTAATGAAGTATCTATCTATCTATCTATCTATCTATCTATCTATCTATCTATCTATCTATCTATCTATCTATCTATCTATCTATCTATCTATCTATCTATCTATCTATCTATCTATCTATCTATCTATCTATCTATCTATCTACTATACATACACTCTGACTATCTATATTAACCAAATGAACCGTTGTTGATAAGTCACTTACAGGAGCGAAAATGTTTGGATACAAATATAAGAAAAAATCATGACAAAACCGAAGATTTCTCTGAAACGGTACTTGAGCATGTTTTGAGAATATTTCTACTGTATAAAATATTCTGTCTACTTTCAGTTTTCCTTCACTACATTTTCAAATCCAAACCGCTACTTTTACACTTACATATTTTCCTAAATTCATTCATTATTAAACAAGAAAACAAACAGGCTATGCAAATACCAGGCTTAACTTTGTAATTTAACAAACTCAAGTTTTCCTCCGCTTTAAGAACAACTGTGTCATTAAAACATGTATACATGTAGAATCAAAACTTTAAAAAGGTCATATGAATTGTGAATTATCAAATGTAAAAGAAATTAGATCTGCTTTTTGAAATTTTACATCCAAAAAAGGCTGACTAAATGTTAAAACCGCTTGCCATAGGAGTTCACTCATCTTGACACTTGGTTGGTCTTACAAAGAACATCACAGATCATGAAATAGTTGGGGGAGCCCCCTTAACCCCCCCCCCCCACAAAAAAAAAACGAAAAAAACACCATTCCAAGGACTGTGAAACTAGAAGTGATAAATTCTAGATAAAGAGGTTTGTTAAACATTTATGATGAATTTTTTTGGAAATTGATTTTTTTTCTTCTTAAAGCAGGCAAGGCCTGCACACTTTTCCTATTCATGCCTGCCCCACTGAATTACGATAAAATCATTAAGATATCTGCTCACACTGAATCTCATTGCTTCAAGGTGCTTACTTAGCTCATACTTCAGTTCTTGTAATACTGTATGACTCACATGCAAAAGAAGATAGCTTGAATTATTTTAGGTTTGTATGAACATTTATGACTATATATAAAACTAAGGAAAATTCTACATTTACTTGTACTTTTGATACTTAAATACACTTAATGTAAGATAAGATAAAACTTTTGTAGTTTCCTCCTTGGCAAATTTTACTTTTACTTAAGTCACTTTCCAGAAAGGTTACTGAACATTTATTCAGTTATGGCTGTTGGGTACTTCATACAACACTGACTTTTACAAAATTCCCCAGTAATTCAGTCTTCCAGATTAAATACTAAATATAGCAAATGTCTGTACCCATTGCTACTGGGATGACCTGAATTGTCAAACCGATAGATATTTGAATCTAATTGAATAGGAACAAGTCTTTCTGAGTGTCACACTCGAAGCTCTAAACTTCAATTCAGTTTTCTGCCTGCTTGTTTGCACTGTTCCTATTTTTTTTCTTCGTGGCACTATTATGTTTTTCCAAGGTGTGTATATCCTACAACAGAATGTCAAGGTTGACTTGTGTGTTGTACCTAATGCTCTATGGTAAGATTCCTATGATGCCATCAAAGAATAATTTGAATCAGAAAATGAGTGAAAAGAGGACTATTAAAGACTAAGGTTTTGACTGATTGTTTTATACCCACAGTATAGATGAACGCCTGCAAGGAAAGAATGAAACCATTTTGAATGCCACACAGTAAGTGTGTTCAGTTTTCTTCCTTTATAATATGGATCACAGACATTTTAGCTGTTCTATTTTAGAAAGAATTATTCAAATTTTTACCACAGCACCCCCCACAACAAAGTTTAGTAAGTGTGTGGACTCCCAGTTTGATTCCCGATGAGATGTTGGTTTATTCTTCACCTGTTGATATGCATTTCTTTTCATTGATATACTGTACTATCAGGTTGGTTGACATATTTAAATGTTTATGGGTGAGTGTGGGTTGGTGTATGAATGCATCCGGTGATGGTCTTGCATCCCATCCAGAGCTAAGTGTGATCAGTGTTGCTGCAATAGGCTCTACTTTCTGGGGTCTCTTGCTGGGAACAAGATGCAAGTGGGATGCAAGAGTAACAGAGGAATGAGCCCACCATCAACCTAATACTGCTGGAGATCAATCCTGTCAAATATAAAATAAATAAATATATCTGTTTATACATCTAGAGACAATTTTACAGCACCCTGACTCAAAAGCCAACATACAGTTTCATCTAAGGAGACTTGCTAATTGAGGTATAAGCTTAACCACTTATTCCACTTTTTTTTTTTTAATTTTTAGCTTTTCCTTAAGGTTATATAGTTTGTAACAAGAACCACAAATGACCTTTGAGGTGGACACCTGCAGCATCAGTTTTGAGTACAATTTTTTTCAATTCTACCAGCTAATGGCCTGAAAAGCTTTAATGGTAATGGGGTGCACCATCAGTGATCAGTCCTTCATTGAATATCATAATTATTAAGTTTTTGCTTCTTCGTGTGGTGCTAGATATTCACTCTTCAAAGCATATCTTTTATTTGTTGTGCATTATTTAACTATTCATATTGTTTACAAATGATACATAATATTTTGAGAAATGCTCACAGCTGCTTACTAATTATGATTTATTATTACATTTACTTCCATATAGTATTCTATATTGACCACTGGCTCAGCAACCAAAAACTAGTTTTGGTGCCTTGCTGGCATTTATTCTTTATTGAATCTGGGTTCTCTCCCTTTGCTCATGTTGGTTCTTTCAAGGGTGTCTGGTCTGATTCTTTTGCAGCCTTAGGAAATGCAGCCAATTCAACTGGCCACACATTTACTGTATATGAGTGGAACTGTGTGCAGCCTATCCAGCACGGGTTCCAGCTCTACTTTTGTTGCTGTAACGAAAAGCTTTGGCTCATTAGGAAAATGCATTTACTAAAGTCAATGGATTATACTGCATGGTGTAAAGATTAGAATTACTGCTTTTTCTCACATTGATTCAAATTTGATTCCAAATATAGGAATGACTGTTGGGTAGGAGATGGAAAATTGTGGCTAAGGTTATCAGCTTTAAATTGCCTGTGCAACAATTATAACACATATCTGTGAAGATTTGTAACATACCCTGAAATTAATAAAGACATCAGCTAAAAATATAATAAACAAAATATGTAAGATCCAGCAGCTGTTAGAATGGACAGTAGTGAAATCATTCATTTATTAGATGGGAAAAATTTAAACTATCTGAATACAAAAAGAAAATGTGGAAATGAAAAATACCTCTTACCCCACCATAGATGTACAGTAATTCAAATTAAAAGTGCGTGCCTTTCTCCTTGGGGTAGGGTCACAACACAAAGCTGATATCCCTTTAACTTGCATTGGAGATCCTGTCCCTTGCTCTAGTCAAACAGCTTGTTGAACAAGCATTACTGTCTCCCACAAGCATTTCCCACTCTTCAGTACATCTTCTAACACAGGCATGTTGGGCCTTTTCACAGACCATTTTACCCTCAATACTTCACTGCCTGCAATCAACCTACCACACTGCTATGAAGTTTTATAGAAACTTGAAACAATTGTGCCTTTGGCAGAAACCATATACTGTTGCAAAATTTAAAGCAACTACTTTTATTGCTAAGTAATAAAAATGTTATTTCTGTTTTCCTGAGTATAACAATTTTCATATATACATTATTGTGTTTAAATAAAATGTTGCAAACAATGAAATGTTGTTTTAATATGTTCTTTTTAAGTGAAGTTGCTCTATTAATATTGTTACCCATATGAACACAATGGTTCAAATGGAAAGAGTGGTAATGTCCAATAAGCAAATTATTCCTTCCTGCCAAATACTAATCTCCAAAACCCCCCATTCCAAAAATGCAGGCAGGGGTCTGCTTTCCACAACTGATCTGAGCAGAGGTAATTTCTAAACTGAAATGCTCAGCCGTTCTTCATCTTATTTAACAGTTATACAGTCATATGAGATTCCCGGGTCCTCCCTGCGTGGAGTTTGCATGTTCCCCCCCCCCCCCCCTCTCCCCGTCCTCCCCCCCCCCCCCCCCCGTGCGTGGGTTTCCTCCGGGGGGCTCCGGTTTCCTCCCACAGTCCAAAGACATGCAGGTTAGGTGGATTGGCGATTCTAAATTGGCCCTAGTGTGTGCTTGGTGTGTGGATGTGTTTGTGTGTGTCCTGCGGTGGGTTGGCACCCTGCCCAGGATTGTTTCCTGCCTTGTGCCCTGTGTTGGCTGGGATTGGCTCCAGCAGACCCCCGTGACCCTGTGTTCGGATTCAGCGGGTTGGAAAATGGATGGATGGACAGTCATATGAAAAAGTTTGGGAATCCCTCTTAATTCTTTGGATTTTTGTTTATCATTGGCTGAGCTTTCAAAATAGTAACTTCCTTTTAATATATGACATGCCTTATGGAAACAGTAGTATTTCAGCAGTGACATTAAGTTTATTGGATTAACAGAAAATATGCAATATACATCATAACAAAATTAGACAGGTGCATAAATTTGGGCACCCCAACAGAGATATTACATCAATACTTAGTTGAGCCTCCTTTTACAAATATAACAGCCTCTAGACGCCTCCTATAGCCTTTGATGAGTGTCTGGATTCTGGATGGAGGAATTTTTGACCATTCTTCCATACAAAATCTCTCTAGTTCAGTCAAATTTGATGGCTGCCGAGCATGGACAGCCTGCTTCAAATCATCCCATAGATTTTCAATGATATTCAAGTCAGGGGACTGTGACAGCCATTCCAGAACAGTGTACTTCTCCCTCTGCATGAATGCCTTTGTAGATTTCGACTGTTTTGGGTCATTGTCTTGTTGGAATATCCAACCCCTGCGTAACTCCAGCTTTGTGACTGATGCTTGAATATTATCCTGAAGAATTTGTTGATATTGGGTTGAATTCATCAGACCCTCGACTTTAACAAGGGCCCCTGTCCCTGAACTAGCCACACAACCCCACAGCTTGATGGAACCTCCACCAAATTTGACAGTAGGTAGAAGGTGTTTTTCTTGGAATGTGGTGTTCTTCTTCCGCCATGCAAAGTGCTTTTTGTTATGACCAAATAACTCAATTTTTGTCTCATCAGTCCAAAGCACTTTGTTTCAAAATGGCTTGTCTAAATGAGCATTAGCATACAACAAGCGACTCTGTTTGTGGTGTGAGTGCAGAAAGGGCTTCTTTCTCATCACCCTGCCATACAGATATTCTTTGTGCAAATTGCGCTAAATTGTAGAACGATGTACAGATACACCATCTACAGCAAGATGTTCTTGCAGGTCTTTGGAGGTGATCGGTGGGTTGTCTATAACCATTCTCACCATCCTGCGCATATGCCGCTCCTGTATTTTTCTTGGCCTGCCAGACCTGGGCTTAACAGCAATTGTGCCTGTGGCCTTCCATTTCCTGATTGCATTCCTTACAGTTGAAACTGACAGTTTAAACCTCTGAGATAGCTTCTTGTAGCCTTCCCCTAAACCATGATACTGAACAATCTTTGTTTTCAGATCTTTTAAGAGTTGCTTTGAGGATCCCATGCTGTCACTCTTCAGAGGAGAGTCCAAGGGAAGCACAACTTGCAATTGACCACCTTAAATACCTTTTTTCATGATTGGACACACCTGTCTATGAAGTTCAAGGCTTAACAAGCTAATCCAACCAATTTGGTGTTGCAAGTAATCAGTATTGAGCAGTTACATGCATTCAAATCAGCAAAATGACAAGGGGACCGAAATTTTTGCACAGCCAGTTTTTCACATTTGATTTAATTTCATGCAACTAAATACTGCTTCACTAAAAATCTTTGTTCGGAAAACACCCCAGTACTCAGATGTTCCTAGGAAATGAAAGACATACCACTGTTATATTTTTTGTTGAAAGTAGAGTAAATTATTATGCAGGCTGACTTCATATACCTGTAGCTAAATCCATACATGTAATTTAAGCCCATATACTATATCATGATATGCACAAATGATGTATGTTAAAGGACAAGTTTGGTATTTTTAAAGTTATTCATTCACAATTGTGGCATACATTCATCTGCCCCTGAAACTAGTTGTAAGTAAAATATTATTTGCAAACATATGTATAAACATTATTAAAGTCTCTCTCAGCAATTTACACTGCCCGTGTATGGGTCACTGAATTAAACATGAAACAAAAGTCTTAGATTTTACTAAATGGATTTATCTGAAGCCAAAATGATCAAGTATTGATTCTCTTCTTGAGATTGCATGCACACTGGAAAAGTGCATTTCATCATCGTTTACACATAAAGAGTTTACCATTTTTAAAAAAGTCTGGCTATCTTATCCACTTTATTCCCTTTCTCCATTAGCACATCCTTGATTTCCATCAACTCATTTCTTGAATGCAGTTGTAGTTACACTTTATGAGAGATTAGACCTCTCAGGCTGTACTTTTTGTTAGTTTTTTTGATGTTAGACAAATAAGTTGTCATTTTATACGTTTGATATGTCAGACTAAGAAGATGATGAAATGTTTATCCTCATTGCTGGATCTTAATTGCATGAGCCATACCGATGAAGAGCTACAAAAGTTGAAGACCAGGTGTGGATGGAGATGGAAGTGGAGAGACAGATGGAATCAAATTTATATGAGTCTTCACTTTTTCATATTAGACATAAAAGACATGCACACAGAGAAGAATGCGGGCACTTGCACAATCACCTCAAATGATGTCCATTCCACATGTGATACTCTGACTGAAACAGTAGCTTGCAATGAAAGTATTTCTTTTGCAATACTTTTCGGTCAAACAAAGTAAGTCACAACAAAATATGTTTGCTGCTGATTTTCAGTGTAAAACTTTATTATATAACCAGAACTGGAATTCAATTAACTGTTTTTTTTTTTGTTTTTTTTTTCCAAGAGTAGATTTACCAGAAAGAAATATGACCCTGGTTAATTCTACTTGGTATGTTTTGTTCTTAGCCTCTTCTAATCGATTCTCAGTTTGTCTGTTTGTTTTAAATTTAACATGAATTGTTTATATTACAGTGTGTTTAATAATACAGATTCTGGACAAGACAATGGAAATTATACTGAGTAAGTATATTATATTTACATTACATTTAATTTATTTGCTTGGCAGATGCTTAATGTTTAGGAATTTTTGTTTTTTTCTGATTTAAGTATTTTTTATTATGTATAAGTGAGGCACAGCGGGCAGGTTCAAATTCTAGTCCAGTTACTGACTGTATGGAGTCTCCACAATCTCATGTTTCACTGGTACTCCAGTTTTCCAACTAAATCCCTAAAGCTATGCATTATAGAATAATTGGTGATTCTACATTGGCACTGTACCAGTGATTGTGCCCTGCAATCAAGGTGATCTGCCAGTTCCTGTGATTTTCTTGTCTGGAGTTCCCCTTTCCCTTCCAGACTGACAGTAAAACCATAGTGTCATATTGTCACTTCCGTACAGCAATTATTTAAGCTTGTGACCTGATCTCACACAGACCAACGGCTTGGCAATATCAAAGTCATTTAATTGCTTATAAAACTGAAGGTACTTCTGCTGGGCATTCTGGGTGAGCTGTTCTATCCTTTCATCTCTCATGATGCTTTTCATACAAATTAGCCAAATGATTCTGGATGCACCACAATTGTATTTATCAGACAATGGAAGTAAACAGATAAACATGAAGGAGAAGGACCTAGGTATTATATTCTATCAAACTAAACACCACTTTTTTATCTTATCATAATCTTTTCTTTTGCCTCATAATTAACTGTCAGTTTATTGGGATTTTCACCAGTGTATACTGTGTAACATTTAATATTACCTTTGATTATAAACTCATTTTTTAATACTTTTAGTTAATTAAGTTGTTTTACTGTTTTAGACCATGTAAGGAGATGCAGAATTCAAGGTAAGCATTAAAAGTAAAAATGTAGACTTCCTGAATGGCATTGGATTGCATTGAATTTAAAATTACAATGCTAGAGGTTCACAGGCTGCCTGCAAATGTGTTAGTGTGCCACCTAACCATTATTGTGGAAAATTTAAGATGCATCACTGTGTCGACAAAGCTGAGTGAAAGGAAACTTTGTGATTTAAAAACATAACCATGAACAATTATTTTAAAGATAGTGTCAGATAAAAAGTAGATCAACTGAGCCTGTAAAAGGGCCTTTTATTTGATTACATACTGTGCTGTTTCTGCATTCAAATTAGTTTTCATAGGACAAATGTAAACATTCAAAACATTTTTATTGTCTTTGAGGTCATAACACCGCATTTCCTCAATTTTATCTATTCATTCCTTATCAAGACCACCTGAACCATTTGCAGAATTGTTATGTGTGCTCGATTTCAGACAGATTAATTATGTGCTGAAAGGTAAATCATAACTGATAAATGGATTTGGGTGTGTCTGACATGTCCTAATTAAAACTTTGTTATTCATGCTGGAGTCTGCTTGTCAGTAATTAGTTTCTTATTAGAAATCTTTAAGGAAAAAGTAGATTTATTTAAACTAATTAGATTTAAAATAGACCAGTGTTAAAAAATCAGGCAAATGTGTAAGAATGGTTAATTTACCAAGTCAAAGCAAATAAAAATACCGTATAGAAAAAATGTAATGTGTTTTCCAAGTAAGCATGGTAAAAGTAAATTTAATTAACATGTTTATTTCAAGTATAATTTCCCAATGATTTATTCGCAGATCGTTTTCTATCTCTAGACTGCAAATGATTCAAATGCTGCAACTTGGATTGTTATTAAGAATTATAACCATGTAACTCTTGTTCTTAAGTGGTAATATTGTCTTCCAGCTAAGTTTAGAACATAATTCATTATCCTCCTTCTAACATTTTAACTTTATTTGATCTTGGCTCCATTTACTTTATAGAACTTATTAATGCATACATCCCAGAGCATATGATATGATCACAAGATGCAAGTCTTCTAAACATTCCAACGACAAACAAAATTACAGTATTACAGGAAATGTGACCTTTAGATGTAGAGCCCCCAAACTTCAGAAAGATCTTTCTGCCTGTGTATTGTTGAGGTGTGAATAGGCTTAATTGCTTTGCAACCCTGTACTGAGGGTTCAAAAATTGGTTTAAGTAACCCATTTAGATATACACATATACAGCTACAAAAATTATTTTAAAGACAGTCATTTGGGCAATAAGTCTTAATTAGAATAAATAGAAATAAACATTGATACAATAAAAAGTGTTAACATTTTTTGTGTTTTCCAAAAAAACATAGTAATGTCATGTGAGATGGTTAGAACTGTGCAAAAGTCTTCTCAAGGCGCTCCAGCAATTTCAGATAGATAGATAGATAGATAGATAGATAGATAGATAGATAGATAGACTGTAGTCTGAACATACACCACAATAGCAAAAATGGAAGAGAACATATGACTTTGTAGTACATAATCCATCCATCCATCCATTTTCCAACCCGCCGAATCCGAACACAGGGTCACGGGGGTCTGCTGGAGCCAATCCCAGCCAACACAGGGCACAAGGCAGGAACCAATCCTGGGCAGGGTGCCAACCCACCGCAGGACACACACACAAACACACCCACACACCAAGCACATACTAGGGCCAATTTAGAATCACCAATCCACCTAACCTGCATGTCTTTGGACTGTGGGAGGAAACCGGAGCGCCTGGAGGAAACCCACGCAGACACGGGGAGAACATGCAAACTCCACGCAGGGAGGACCCGGGAATCGAACCCAGGTCCCCAGGTGTCCCAACTGCGAGGCAGCAGCGCTACCCACTGCGCCACCGTGCCGCCGTAGTACATAATATTTTGGAAAATGCTCACAGCTGCAAACTAATTATGATTTATTATTACATTTATTTCACATAGCATTCTATATTGATAACTGGCATAGCAACCAAAAATTAGATTTGGTGCCTTGCTGGCATTAATTCTTTATTGAATCTGGGTTCTCTCCCTTTGCTCATGTTAGTTCTTTCAAGGGTGCCTGGTTTGTATCTTTTACAGCCTTAGGAAATGCAGCCAATGCAATTGGCCACACATTTACTGGATATGAGTGGAACTGTGTGCAGCCTTTCCAGTATGGGTTCCAACTTTACGTTTGTTGCTGTGAAGATAATCTTTGGCTCCCTAGGAAAATG
The DNA here is from genome assembly GCF_900747795.2 of Erpetoichthys calabaricus. Lineage (NCBI taxonomy): Eukaryota > Metazoa > Chordata > Cladistia > Polypteriformes > Polypteridae > Erpetoichthys > Erpetoichthys calabaricus. Next base: position 262,118,073 of record NC_041394.2, on the reverse strand, counting down.
CATTTACTAAAGTCAGTGGATTAAACTGCATGGTGTAATGATTAGAATTTCTGCTTTTCTTCCTGGTGATCCAAGTATGACTCAAAATATGGGAATGACTATTAGGCAGAAGATAGAACGTTGTGGCTAAGGGAAGCAACTTTAAATTTCCTGTGCTACAATTATAATGCATATTTGTGAAGATGTGTAACATACCCGGAAATTTATTAAGACCTCAGTTTAAAATATAATAAATAAAATATTTGAATCCAAGACCCTTAGCTGTCAGAATAGACGGTGATGAAATTTTCCATTTATCAGATGGGAAGATTTACACCATCTGAATGCAAAAAGAAAATTTGGAAATGAACAATACCTCTTACCTTCCCAATACATCCCCCTATTTCTTCTCTTATGTCACCCACCATAGATGTAACTCAAATTAGAAGTGTGTGCCTTTTTCCTTGGGGTAGGGTCACATGATTAATCATGTATCATCTGGGGGAATCATTGTTAAAGCCCTCAGGCCACAACACAAAGCTGACATCCCTTTAACTTGCATTGGAGATCCTGTCCCTTGCACTAATCAAACAGCTAGTTGAACATGCATTACTGTCTCTCACAAGCATTTCCCACTCTTCAGTACATCTTCTAAAACAGGCATGTTGAGCCTTTTCACAGACCATTTTACCCTCAATACTTCACTGCCTGCAAGTCAACCTACCACACTTCTACGAGGTTTTATACAGACTTAATTGAAAAAATCTTGCCTTTGGCAGAAACCATATACTATTGCAAAATTTAAATCAACTACTTTTTTTACTAAGTAAAAAAAAGTTATTTATGTTTTCCTCAAAATAATACCTTTTCAAATATACATTATTGTTTTTTTAAATAAAACATCCTACACACAATGAAATATTTTCAAGTGAAGTTTCTATATTAATACTATTACCCATATGAGCGCAATGGTTCAAGGAAAGAGTGGTAATGTTCAGTAAGCAAATTATTCCTTCCTGCTGAATACTAATCTCAAACCCTCACCCCCACCCTCCATTCCACACATACAGGTAGGGGGTCTGCTTTCCACAAGTGATCTGAGCAGAGGTCATTTCTAAACTGAAATGCTCAGCCGTTCTTCATCCTATTTAGCATTTATAGCTAAGTCCATAAGTTGCAATTTAAACCCATATATTATGAGCTGCAGAAATGTTAAAGTACAAGTTTTGTATTTTTAAAAGTATTTATTCACATGCATTAAGATACATTCATCTGCCCCTGAAACTAGGTTTAACTAGTTTTAAGTAAAATATTATTTATAAACATTATTAAAGTCTCTCTCCACAATTTACTCTGCCAGTGTATGGGTCACTGGATTAAACCTGAAACAAAAGTCTTACCAAATGGATTTATCTGAAGCTAAAATATTGAAGTATTGATTCTCTTCTTGAGATTGCATGCACACTGGAAAAGTGCATTTCATTATCGTTCGTAAATAGTTCACTATATTTAAAGAAGTCTGTCTGTCTTATTCACTTTATTCCCTTTCTCCATTAGCACATCCTTGATTTCAAGCAGCATATTTCTTGAATTCAGTTGTAGTTATACTTTATGAGAGATTAGACTACTCAGGTTATACTTTTTGTTATATTTTTTTGATGTTAGACAAATAAGTTGTCATTTTATACCTTTGATATGTCAGACTAAGAAGATGATGAAATGTTTAGCCTCATTGCTGGACCTTAATTGCATGACCAATACCAATGAGGAGCCACAAAAGTTGAAGACCAGGTTTGGATGGTGATGGAAGTGGAGAGACAGATGGAGTAAAATTTATATGTCTTCATATTTTTATATGGGGCGGCACGGTGGCGCAGTGGGTAGCGCTGCTGCCTCGCAGTTGGGAGATCTGGGGACCTGGGTTCACTTCCCGGGTCCTCCCTGCGTGGAGTTTGCATGTTCTCCCCGTGTCTGCGTGGGTTTCCTCCGGGCACTCCGGTTTCCTCCCACAGTCCAAAGACATGCAGGTTAGGTGGATTGGCGATACTGAATTGGCCCTAGTGTGTGCTTGGTGTGTGGGTGTGTTTGTGTGTGTCCTGCGGTGGGTTGGCACCCTGCCCTGGATTGGTTCCTGCCTTGTGCCCTGTGTTGGCTGGGATTGGCTCCAGCAGACCCCCGTGACCCTGTGTTCGGATTCAGCGGGTTGGAAAATGGATGGATGGATATTTTTATATTGGACAGAAAAGACATGCACACAGAGAAGAATATGGAGACTCACACAATCACCTCAAATGGTGTCCATTCCACAAGTGATACTCTCACTGAAACAGTAGCTTGGCAATGAGAGTATATCTCAATTGTAATACTTTTTCACATGATCAAACAAAGTAAGTCACAACAAAAATATGTTTGTTGCTGATTTTCAGTGTAAAACTTTATCATATAACTAGAACCTCAATTGAATTAACTTTTTTTGAAGAGCAGATTCACCAGGAAGAAATATGACCTTGGATAATTTTACTTGGGACGTTTTGCTCTTAGCCACTTCAAATTGATTCTTGCCTTGTCTGTCTGTTTTAAATTTAATGAGATTTATTTTTATTACAGTGTGCTTAATAATGCAAATACTGGAGAAGGCAATGGAAATAATTCTGAGTAAGTATGTTAGGCTTAATGTTCAGGAGTTTCTGTTTTTTTTTTTTTAAATATGTTTTATTATATGCAAGTAAGGCACAGTGGGCAGATACAAATTCTAGTCCAATTACTGACTGAATGGAGTTTCCACATTCTCCTCATGTTTTCGTGGGTTTTCACTGGTACTCCAGCTTTCCTATTAATTCCCTAAAGCTGTGCATTATAGAATAATTGATTGTCCTACATTGGCACTGTACCAGTGATTGTGCCCTGTTATCAAGGTGATCCACCACTTTCTGTGACTTTGCTACTCTGGGGTTCCCCTTCCCTTTCAGACAGACAGTTGAACCTTTCTGCAGTCTTCACTTCCAGTGGTGGTTTGTAATGTGCCCCCCCCCCCCCCCAAATATTTTAAAAACTACTTAATTAGGTAATGTGAAATAACCATGAAATAAATGTGTGTAAGGGTGGCACGGTGGCACAGTAGTAGTGCTGCTGCCTTGCAATAAGAAAACCTGGGTTCACTTCCCAGGTCCTCCCTGCGTGGAGTTTGCATGTTCTCCCAGTGTTTGCATGGGTTTCCTCCCACAGTCCAAAGACATGCAGGTTAGGTGCATTGGCGATCCTAAATTGTCCCTAGTGTGTGTGTGTGTGTGTGTGTGCCCTGCGGTGGGCTGCCGCCCTGCCCGGGGATTTATTCCTGCCGTGTGCCCTGTGCTGGCTGGGATTGGCTTCCAGCAGACCCCTGTGACCCTGTGTTTGGATATAGTGGGTTGGAAGATGACTGACTAAATGTGTGTATTTGCACAACGTGTCTGGTGTCAGCGCATGTAAACATCCATTAAAAATTGGTTCCGACTTGCATCTGTTTAATTTCTATGTGAATACCTATATTTCCTGAGTGAAGAGCACCAGCCAAATGAGAGTGTATGTAAGTCCTTTTTCTTTTGGCAAGCAGTTGACCTGAGGCTGCCCTTTAATTGGTTACTTTCTGATTTTTTCAGGGACGCAGCTCTCTGTACCCTGGACAGTCCCACATTTATTGGCAGCGAATTAGTATTGTTTTAGATTTTATTAATCTAATGTGATTGGACAATCATCCATGCACTATGTGTCATTGATGTCAGTGGTTCACAGTTCACACCTCCTTTAATGTTATGTAACTACAGATGAGTAAGTGCAACTTTAAGAAGATGGCAACTTGAAGTAGAACTTCAGAAATCAAAGAAAATTTGGTTATTTCCTTAATGAAACACTCCTTCATAAATCATTAATTTGAAGAAAAAAAGAAGATAAAGGACCTTGGACTGGACTGACCTGAGTTTACACACTGACTTTTTCCTGCTCTTGTTATGACAAACAGTAAGCTATCTATGAATCCAGAAAGGGCAGGTCTTTGTGTGCATATTATTTGCAAGGAGATCAGTTCCTTAGATTTTAAATTCATTGAGATTTTTTCCTGAGTTTTTCTACAGTATTTTCCGGTATTTGTTCTGGCATTTTTATATTTATTTCTGGAAAAAAATGGTACTTCGTTTTTTAAATAAACTAGGGAGTTCTTCCCCCTGCTTGCTTTGCTCGCCAACCCCTGGGTGGGCGCTACGCGCTAGCCACTTAACGGCTCTGCCGCTCACGTATGGGGAAGCAGATGTACAATTTAAATAGATTGTTATTTTCATGGGAATTGTTACATATGCATAATAGACCTAACTATTTTACATTACAGCGAGTAAAAAATTGTAAAATGTAATAAATTGACAGAAAATTATGTTTCATGTTGCGTTAGAGGTATTTGTTGCGTTATGCATTTTTGTTCTATTTGGATTTGAAATTAACATGCAAATACTTTTTAAACTTACATTTTTACTGTAAAACTTAAGTAAAAACAATATTTGGAATTAACTTTTCTTCAATATCGCGCTGAATTTTGATTCCGTGTTTGGAGTTACATCGTGACAACGCAACATATAACTGAATATCGTTTCTTTCTGTCTAATAAATAAACCTTTGGTGTCTAATGATATATGAGAAAGATGTACTACATTACTTTTCTTGTTGCCTGTTAAAATTTTACATTTCAGAATTGTTCAACCAATTTTGAATACAACTAATCTTGTCCTATTGCATAGCTCATCACTGATACATAAATTACACAAGAACATTAAAATACAACCTTCTTTCAACAGTAATTCGGCCGGTGGAAGACCTGATTGTGTTAACGGTTATAGATATTCTACGGGATATTGTAAGTTGATGTTTTCATCAACTGTTTCAGCATAGTCTATTGATACACATTTAACCAATTTGCCATGTAACCGATCGACAATTTTCGTGTTAATTCGTTTGACTTCTTTGTTTCTCAGTGCTAGGATTGCCTGTGTCCTCATTTCTTCTGTTGATAACCCTTCAAGATGAATTTCTTCAATAAGATTTGGACATAATAAGTCTTCTTTTATTGGGAACTTAAAGTGAAGAAAACATAAAAATTTATAAGAGCTCAGAGTGCAGTAACTGTGTCTGACAAGCGCATTCACATGAATGAGAGGTGAGAGGACTGTGGGTGTGGGCCATTAACCGTAAATGGTTGAGAGGAGGACGGGACTCTCTCTTGGCAATAGTATCGTTTCGTCTCAAGATTTTCTTTTATAATAGAGAGATATAGTACAATTTATCATTGGGCTATCTGGATTACCTGTGGATATATCTGGCTGCTGCATTTCTTCGTGGAAACAATACACTTCAGTGTCATGTGTTTCTGAATTATTATTGCCTGGTTGATATTTTCTCAGCTTCTCTATTCTGTTACACCCTAACTCCAGTACATGGCAGGTGAACATTTCCAGCTATTATTTTACTCTGCTGAGCCACCCCTAGAATTGTACTTTCACTTGGACATTACTTGTCAGGTCCATCGGAGATATATTCATCGTAAATCCTGACAGTACTTTAACGTCAATTTCACAAACCCAATACGGTGCTTTTGATCTTCCAACCAGCAGTGCTCAAGGAAGTCTGGCTGGGCCGCTGACTGCAGTGTGCTAGTGAAGCCAGCTAGGTTGGTTAATGTTAGGACTGATGTAAACAGTATCGCTATTGGACTTTTTAACATCTGTTCACTTATGAATAAGGGTTCTTTAGTTTGTGATCTTTTGGACAATTGTTAGTACGATTTTAAGTGTCTTATTGAAACTTGGCAGCAGCCTAATAACTTCTTACATCTGAATCAGGTTGTGACCCATGGGTTTGCCAGCCTCAAGCCTCTGGTGGAGGGGTTGGTCTCGCAATAATTTACAGTGATAGGTGGAAAGTATCTTCTGTGGCTTTGCCTGTATACACCTCATTGGAGTCCATTGTTCTACAAATCAATAAGCCCACTCTGACTTGACGAGCCACTATTTATTGACCTCCTAAACCTAATACGGACTTTTTAGATGAAGTTTCAAGCTTTTTAACTTCTGTCTGTACCATGTCATCTCATGCTATTTTGGTGGGTGATTTTAATATGCATATGGATAATTTAACTCTCTTATTGTGAATTTTACATCTTCTTGTGACAGTTTTGGATTACAGCAGTACATTGTAAAGGTCATAATCTTGATGTTGTTTGTTGCACTGGTGTATCTCCTCTTAGTTGTACTGCATCTGATTTGCCCATATCTGACCATAAGTTAATATCCTTTAATGTTAATTTAAAACGATCCAAACTAAGCAATATCACTTTATTATATTTCGCAATATTAGGAATACTCACTTGCCTATTCTGTGCAGTGGAACTGATCTCCTATGCAAAGATAATCTACTCACAACTGATGAACTGGTTTCCCATTACAATGATGGATTACATAGTCTATTGGATAATCTTTCTCCTTTAAAATCGCAGTCTGTTACTTTTACTTGCTCTGCCCCTTGGTACACCCCTAAGCCGCACCAGCTTAAAGCCAAAGACTGTAGACTGGTACATCTCTTTGTCAGACAGGGTCTGCTGAACATAAACAAATGTACTATGGTCATTTACTTTATTATAACGACTCTCTTTCTCTGCCAGATCGGCTTATTATGTGCAACAGTTTAGGTTAGGTGAATAGAATTATAGAGCTTTATTTTCTACTGTTAATAAGGTTTTACAGCCACCTAATGCAATTTAACCTCACCTTTACTCCACTGCACAATGTGATATTTTCATGAATTACTTTAATTTAAAAATTAACAATATTCATCACCAGCTGATACCATCAGCAAGTGTACTACACAATACTAATTTTGCTTCTGGTAGGTCTTGCTTAAATTCCTTTTTGTACTTTACGCTTCCTACTGTTTCTGAAATCTCTGATTTCTTTAAACAATCAAAACCTTGTACTTCCTAGTTAGATCCAGTTTCCACTTGTTTGGTAAAACTTGCCTGACCTCTATTGCCTCATTAATAACTGACATTATATCTTCGTCTCTTACTTCTGGTAGCATTCCCTAAGCTCTTAAGATGCCTGCTTTAATTCCCATTTTAAAGAAACCTAGTGCTGATCCCAATAATCAGAATAATTTTAGACCAATTTCTAATGCACCACAAATACTTGAGAAGTCAGTAGATTCACAGGTACATGCTTATCTTACTGATAATGATTTATTTGAACTGTTTCAGTCTGGTTTCCGCCCTTTCTACAATACAGAGACAGCTTTGGTTAAAACCTCTAACAAACTGTTAACGGCTGCTGACTCTGGGCTGTTGACCATTCTGGTGTTACTTGACCTGAGTGTGGCCTTTGGTACAGTATCTCATAGCATTTTGTTTGATACATTAGCCTCTATTGCAATCAGTGGTATGTACTACACTTGATTCGCTTCACATGTCTCTGGTCGGACACAGTTTGTTCAAGTTAAGAATTTTAAATCACAACCCACTCTAGTCACTAGTGGTGTTCCCTACGGCTCTGTTTTGGGCCCTTATTTATTTATTATCTACCTCCTACCACTTGGCAATATTTTTAGAAGATTTGGTGTTCAGTTTCATTGCTATGTTGATACCCAACTGTATTTATCTACCAAGGCTAATTTTGTCCTTTCTCCCTTCACTCTCTATGATTGCCTTGCTGAAATAAAAGTGTGGTTCTCCTCCAGTTTTATCCAACTTAATAATGATAAAACTGAGGCTCTCCTCATTGGCACTAAATCCGCACTCGCTAGAATTGACAGTTTTTCTTTGATAGTTGATGTTTCTATAGTTTCTCCTTCTCCTGAGGCTAAGAGCTTGAATGCCATCCTTGACAGCACTCTATCTTTCAAAGCACACATTAATAATATTACCCAGTCTTCAGATTATCAACTTCATAATATAAGCCATCTTCATCCATTTCTTACACCTAATAGTACTGTTATCCTTGAACATGCTTTGGTAACATCTCGCATTGATTACTATAATTCTTTACCAGTTGGCCTTCCTCACAAGCTTTTGTATGGGTGAATTCTGCTTCTCGTATTATTACCAGAACCACCTCCACAGAACATATTACTCCGGTTCTACTTGAACGCCACTGACTTCCTGGTAAATATTGTATTGATTTGAAAATTTTGCTATTAACATTAAAAGGTCTTCATAATGTGGCACCCCAATATCTCTCAGATTTGTTACACATTTGCACACCTGAATGTACTCTTAGATCTTCTTATTCAAAACTCCTTGTTACATCCTCTGCTCATTTATCTACCATGGGCTTTAGATCTTTTAGCTTTGTTGCACCTTGACTTTGGAGCTGCCTCCCTCAAGATATTCACAGCATCAATTCACTTCCCAATTCCAAATCCAGACTTAAAGCTTTTCTTTTTAGACTTACCTACTTCCCTGATTTTGCTCCTTGACTATACAGTTTAAGCACTTTAATATCATATTTACATAATTTTATTTTATTTTAATTGTTTTTATTGTATTGTTTTTTTTTACCTTTGTAGGGTGTCTTTGAGTCCCATGAAAGGCACCTTTAAATAAAATGAAGTATTCTTCTTCTTCTTCTTTCAGCTGCTCCCATTAGGGTTGCCACAGCAGATCATCTTCGTCCATATTATTATTGTTATTAATTATGCTTTTGTGATTATTTTATGTAAGTGATCACTTCTCCAAACGATACATTAAAAAAGGTTGAGAACACTGTGTTGCCTAAACCTGTAATGTAACAACAGTTGCCATGATAACAAAGGACCTTCTTTTACTAGGCATTCTACAGCCCCTGCAACTGTAAGCATTCAAAATATCAAGGACTCACAGAAGCAATTCAATGCTATGCTAAGTAATGTTACTTATTTCATAAAATAAAAACTAAATATTAATAAATACAAACAAGCAAAATTATTTGCAGACAACCTGACAGACCTTATAATTTTCTTCTTATAATAGCCAAGAAGGATGGATTTTTATTTTTAATGGCTGGGTTTTTGAATTTGTGTGTGTGCATCTTCCACTGTTGTGTGAATTACTGAACAGGGTTTTATTAAAGGATCCTCTTCATTTGGCTGGTGATGGTCAAGTTCCATAAACCATCTTATGTGGGTGAAATTTTTTTCAATCACCTAGTTTCATATATGCCCACCCACCAACACATTTCTAGCTATGCTATGTACTACTACTACGACTAATAAAAATAATAATAATTCTGTAGCGTTTTTCTGACTACTCAAAGTGCTCTGTGTGTAGGCAACATTGCAGTTTGTGTATGTCTTTTTTCTTTTCTTTCCTCATGAGCTATGAAGTGCTGTTTCAGTTTGTCCCTACAAAACTCTGCCCCAAATTTTTTTCATCAGCTGTCATTGGTTATTTCAGTACAGCAATTATTTAAGCTTGTGACCTGATCTCACACATATAAATGGCTTGGCAATATCAGAGTCATTTAATTGTTTGTAGAGCTGACCCTTCTTCTGCTGGGCATTTTTGTTGAGTTGTCTTATCCTTTCGTCTCTCATGATGGTTTTCGTATAAATTAGTCCACTGCTTTTGGATACACCACAATTGTGTGATCAGACAATGGCAATAAACAGATAAAAATGAAGGAGAAGGACCTATGTTCTATATTCTATCAAACTAAAGGCAATTTGTTTTTCTTTTCCAATCTTAATTTTTGTTTTGCCTCATAATTAAGTGCCAGTTTATTGAGATTTTTGTCAGAGTATACTGTGCAACATTTAATATTACTTTTGATTATAAAAATCATTATTAATACTAATGGTTAATTATGTTGTTTTTCTGTTTTAGACCATATAGAATGATTCTGGTGACAAGGTAAGCATTTAACGTAAAAACCTAGACTTCCAGAATGGCACTAGATTGCACTAAATTTAAAATTACAGTGTTAGAGGTCCACAGGCTGTCTGCAGATGTGTTAGTGTGACACCTAACCTTTGTTGTGGAAAAGTTAAGATGCATCACTGTGTTGACAAGGCTGAGTGAAAGGTATCTTTGTGTTTAAGAAACATAACCATGAATGTTTGTTTTAGAGATAGGGTCAGATAATAAGTAGGTCAATTAAGCCTGTAAAAGGGCCTTTTATTTGATTATACACTGTGCTATCTGTTTCTGCATTCAAGCTACTGCTCGTAGGACAAATGTAAGCATTCTTCAAAACATTTTTATTGGCTTTGAGGTCATAAGACTGCATTTGCTCAATTTTATCTATTCATTCTTTATCAAAACCACCTGAACCATTTGCAGAATTGCTAGGTGTGCTCAGTTTTAAATAGATCAATTTTTGCTGAAAGGTAAATCTTAACTGATAATTGGATTTGGGTGTGATTGACATGTCCTAATGAAAACCTTATTATTCATGCTGGAGTCTGCTTGTCAGTAATTAGTTTCTTACTGCAAATCTTTAAGGAATATGTAAATTTATTTAAACTAGTCAGATTTAAAATAGACCAGTGTTAAAAAATCAGACAAAGGCATAAGAATAATCAAATTACCAAATCAAAGCAAATAAAAATTCTGTATAGAAAAAATGTAATGTGTTTTCCAAGTAAGCATGGTAAAGCAAATTTAATTAATATATTTATTTCAAGTAGAATTTCTCAATGATTTATTCACACATTGTTTAGATTAAGCTCTATTTGTAGAGTGGAAATTATTCAAATGCTGCCACATGGATTGTTACTAAGAATTATGACCATATAAGTCTTCTTCTTCTTCTTCTTCTTACGGCTGCTCCTGTTAGGGGTCGCCACAGCGGAACATCTTCTTCCATACTTTTCTGTCCTCTGCATCTTGCTCTGTCACACCCATCACCTGCATGTCCTCTCTCACCACATCCATAAACCTTCTCTTAGGCCTTCCTCTTTTCCTCCTGCCTGGCAGCTCTATCCTTCTCCCAATATACTCAGCATCTCTCCTCTGCACAGGTCCAAACCAACGCAATCTCGCCTCTCTGACTTTGTCTCCCAATCGTCCAACTTGAGCTGACCTTCTAATGTACTCATTTCTAATCCTGTCCATCCTCGTCACACCCGGTGCAAATCTTAGCATCTTTAACTCTGCTACCTCCAGCCCTGTATCCTGCTTTCTGGTCAGTGTCACTGTCTCCAACCCATATAACATAGCTGGTCTCACTACCGTCCTGTAGACCTTCTCCTTCACTCTTGTTGATACCTGTCTGTCACAAATTAATTCTGACACTCTTCTCCACCCATTCCACCCTTCCTGCGCTCTACTTCACCTCTCTTCCACAATCCCCATTACTCTGTACTGTTGATCCCAAGTATTTAAACTCATCCACCTTCGCCAGCTCTACTCCTTGCATCCTCATCATCCACTGACCTCATTCTCATTTACACACATGTATTCTGTCTTGTTCCTACTGAATTTTATTCCTCTCCTCTTTAGAGCATATCTACACCTCTCCAGGGTCTCCTCAACCTGCTCCCTACTATCACTACAGATCACAATGTCATCAGTAAACATCATAGTCCACGGGGACTCCTGTCTAATCTCGTCTGTCAACCTGTCCATCACCATTGCAAATAAGAAAGGGCTCAGAGCCGATCCCTGATATACTCCCACCTCCACCTTGAATGCATCTGTCACTCCTACCGCAGACCTCACCACTGTCACACTTCCCTCGTACATATCCTGTAAAACTCTTAAGTACTTCTCTGCCACTCCTGACTTCTTCATACAATACCACAACTCCTCTCGAAGCACCCTGTCATATGCTTTCTCCAGGTCAACAAAGACGCAATACAACTCCTTCTGACCTTCTCTATACTTCTCCTTCAACATCCTTAGAGCAAACAACGCATCTGTGGTGCTCTTTCTTGGCATGAAACCATAGTGCTGCTCACTAATCATCACCTCACTTCTTAACCTAGCTTCCACTACTCTTTCCCATAACTTAATGTTGTGGCTCATCAATTCTATCCACCTGTAGTTATTACAATCCTGCACATCTCCCTTATTCTTAAATATCGGCACCAGTACACTTCTTCTCCACTCCTCAGGCATCCACTCACTTTCCAAGATTCCATTAAACAATCTAGTTAAAAACTCCACTGAAAACCTCTCCTAAACACCTCCATGCTTCCATAGGTATGTCATCTGGACCAATGGCCCTTCCATTTTTCATCCTCTTCATAGCTGTCCTTACTTCCTTCTTGCTAATTCGTTGCACTTCCTGATTCACTATCTCCACATCATACAACCAAGTGGTAATATTGTTTTCCAGCTAAGTTTAGAATAGAATTCACACTCCTCCTTCTAACATTTTAATTTTATTTGATCTTGGCCCAATTTACTGTATAGACCTGATTCACGCATACAGTACATACCAGAGCATATGATATGATCACAAGTTGCAGGTCTTCTAAACATTCCAATGACAAACAAAATTATTATAGGACATATGACCTTTAGATGCAGGGCTCCCCTAAGTTCAGAAAAATCTTTCTGCTTGTGTATTGTTGGGGCGTGGATAGGTTTAATTCCTTTGCAACTCTAAATTGGATCGAGCAGGTCTGAGAAATGTTCTGTTCTGTTATTATATCAATACAGGAGTAAAACTATTACCTCACAGTGCTAACTCATTCTGTTTAAATCTTCGTCCAATCACTAAGTGAGTTTCAGAATTGGATTCTAAAATTTATTGGTGAAATTAAAAAAACAATTACTTGCCATAACTTTATATTCAGACTTACACTTACAGAACATATTCAAGACACATTTGTAAAGCAACAAATTAAAAAAAAAAAAATATATATATATATATATATATATATATATATATATATATATAGTACTTTGCAAAAGTCAGCTACAAAAAATATTTTAAGGCTAGTCATTTGGGAAATAAGTGTTAATTAGAATAAATACAAATAAACATTAATACAATAAAAAGTGTTAACATTTTTTATGTTTTCCAAAAAGATGGCTAGAACTACACAAAAGTCTTCTCAAAGCACTCCAGCAATTTCAGTTTCACACACCACAATGAGAAAAAAGAAAGAAAACTGACTTAGTAGTTACGTACAGTGAGGCATTATACGAACATATTGCTGGTTGGTTTAAAGAAGCCCTAGTAGTATTTCCTGACACACTTTGGCTGAATAATTTGTTGGCTGACAGTATTCAGTATGCTTTTCAGAGGGAGAATATGCTGTTTCATTTATAATGGCACTCGGTTTTGTGTTCATTCTCTCCTTCACTACTGGCTTTATATCTTGAGAGACCAGGAAGGGGCACATCTTGTTGACTGCCAGGCAGTGATGTCATCAAGCGTCACCTGTCTGATTTTCTTACAGACTACAAGGTAAATGTAGAAGAGGGTATAGATGACAATTCCTTTCCCTCTTTTCCCTCCTTTCTCCAGTATCCTGATAGTGACCCCGCAAATCACTCACTATGCTCATGTGCATTACAATATATATTATACATTACTTTCTTTGCTCGCCTACACCTGGGTTTGGTTATCCGGATATACAATTTAAAGAGATCGTTATTTTCATGGCAATTGCTACATACTCTTTTGATTCTATGTTGCATCGCTTCTCCGTGATCATAAATATACACCCGACCTAATTGTGGTTTCTTTGAAATTAAACTTGTCATATCTTTCATTGTTGCGGGACCTCAGATTCTCATAGCGTTTTGGTCCATTATTGTGTAAATCTATGTTTTGAGCATTGAATGATGCGAATGTGAAAAGATTATTGGATTGGATTTCACTTTCACCCAACAACAAATCTTCTAATTCTCGCGGATACGCCTCTTTATTGGGAGGCAACACTTCTTTTCCTTGATGGCAACATGAATTAGACAATCTACAAGTCTCCAACTTAAACTTTAAAGCCTTACAATATCTACATACTTCTGACATATCACTTATGTCCATATATTTGATCTCTTTTTGCTGTTATTTCACCGAGTAATAATTTCCGTTTGTTTGTGCTAATGCGATCTTTACTTACTTTTTTTTGAGCCTTTCGAATTCCACTGGTTTCATAATCTCTAACCTGCTCTACATGTGTATTGCGCCAACGTTTTTGAACGTCTTTATGAAGTCTTTTATTTCTGACCCTGATTGGACCTATGAGGTTTTCCATTCCACTTGGTCCGGGCTGATTATTACTTTCCTTATTATCAGAATTTGCACATAACTGCTCTTTTTTCTTCACTTAGTCGTTGACATGCCATCTAGAACGTATAAAATTTTTAAGAGCTGGGAGCAGGTGAAGTGTGTCTGCCAAAAGCATTCCAACAACTGAGAGGTTAGATGTCCATGATCTTGTTTTAAATAGTTACTGTAAGTTTCATGGGCCTTGCTTCCAAAAGTTGTAAAGTCTAGTCTCGCAGGACGTCAAAGTGTCTTTCCAAGAAGAACACATCTTGACCCAAGATTTTTTTATTATAATAGAGAAATATGTGCGTGTGTGAACATATATTATATATTTGAGTGTTTCTTACATGTCCTATAAATTTATAAATAGTCAAGTTTAAGTCTCACAGTTGCATGAGAGACTGGAAGATAACACCAGGTTTCCAAGGAAAGGATAACTTTATTGCTGAGAATGCAGGAACAGTCTGAAGGGTTTATTCAAAATAGGGTTTTTTCTTCAGCTCACAAGCACACAGGTTAAAACTCCCTTCTTCAGATGAAAGGAACACAAAGCTTTCTTCTTTGAGCAGGTTCAGAGGCTCAGAAGCATTGGCTAGGGCAGAAAGTGTCTGAAGGAAAGAGGACAGGAGAGTGAGCCAACAGACAGGTCAATGCTCAGCTTTAAATGTTCTAAATATCATGTGACAAGCATGTTATGCGGTAAGCCTGCAAACCTGCAGCTGATCTCGCAAAAGGCAAGTTCAGAGTGTGCTTGTATTCCAATGAAAATACTGTCTAAGAAGGAGTTTTTTGAAGGGTAGTTGTGTTACTGAGAATATGCAGCAGAGTGTCTTTGTGCAAATATCATTGCAGTCAGAGTTGGTGAACCAGCAGCTACACCAGTCACACCCCATCCCTCAGCTTTGTTCACAGCCTTGTGAACTAAGTGACATTCAAACCATGCTTGGCCAGATAAGAGAGAACATCTGCACTGTAAGTTACTGAGCCACCTAATGAGCCAGGAGTTGGTATCTTTCTGTCTGTGGAGCTGCTGGAGAGGTGTGTGAACATTCACCAGGGTTAATTTCTGACCCCATAAGTAATAACAGCGCAATTCCACAGCCCATTTAGTTACCAGACACTCTTAGTCAATGGTTGAATAATTATGTTCCCTGGAAAGCAATTTCCTATTTAAATACAGGATGGGATGTTCCTCACCATCGAAAAGTTGAGATAGGACAGCCCCCAAACCACTTGTGTCCATCTGCAGAATAAATTCCTTAGAAAAATCTGGATTTCTCTCACAACAAAGTGGTCTTTAAGTCAGAGAAGGACCTTTAATAATCATCAGACCAGACAATACTATGGTTCTTTCGGCTCTTCTTCAGGTCAGTTAGAGAGGCAGATATATTCGCAAAATTCAGGATGAACTTTCTATAATAACCAGAGAGTCCTAGAGAAGCGCAAATCTGCCTTTGCGTTTCTGGACGTGAATACACAATCACCTCACCTACCTTTTTCAGCTGCAGTCTAATCAAACCTTTCCTCATAGACTATCTCAAATAATGACATACCCAATTTACACTTGTTACGGTTAGCTGTCAACACAGCTTGCCTCAAGCTGTCAAGTAGTCCTTGTAGGCATTCCAGATGTGTCTGCCAATCATTACTGAAAATGACCAAATCATCGAGATACGCTCCAGAATATTCAGAATGGGGCTGCTAAATCTGATCCATCATACACTGGAAAGTTAAAGGAGCGCCATGAAGTTCAAACAGGAGCCTTGTAAATTCCAACAATCTGTGGCGAACATAGTCTTCTCACAACTGGAATCCTCAAGAGGTACATACCAGTACCCCTTTTTTAGATCCAGCATAGAGGTATAGAAGGCTTGATTGAATTTCTCCAATAATTCGTCAATATGCGGCATCTGATATGTATCAAATTTGGAAATTTTGTTCAAGCATCTAAAATTTATACAAAACTGAATGGAGTCATCTGGCTTGGAGACTAAGATTGTCAAGCTCCACGATTCACTTTTACTCTAGTGAATTATGCCCAATTTGAGCATCTGCTTCACCTCACTGCACACCACATTCTTCCTTACCTCTGTTATATGATAAGGACACATTTGCACTTTAATGCCAGGCTCAGTTACACTTTTATGTTCAGCAAGTTTAGTCAGACCAGGCAAGGAGAAAAAAGACATCAGCGTTCCTCCTGCTCAGAGTCAGCAACTCAGCAGTCTGAGTGTCCATTAAGTCATCACTAATAGCAATGTCAGTCTGAGAGGTAGTGGTTAACACCTCATTAAGGTCATTCCAATCCTTCCAAAGATTAACATGTAAGATCTTAATGGTCTTTCTCCGGCCCAGTATCCTAACCTTATAATTCACAGGGCTCATCCGTTCTTCTACTACAGCTAGATCCTGCCATTTCGCCAGAAACTTATGTGGGTCAGACAGGATTAAAACAAGTACTCGATTGACTTTTTTGAATTTGCGGAGTTTACTTTTCCTATCATAATTAAGTTTCTGCACCTCCTGTTCGTGCTGTTGATACTCCACAGCGATAGAGGACAATTTCAAAATTTCTACCTGCAGTAAAATGACTCAATCCGTAAAATTCAGACCCTGGGTTTCAGTCTGAACATCTGTCCATGCTTCTCGAATAATATCCAAGACACCTCGTAGACACCTGCAAAATAGTAATTCAAATGGACTTACACCGGTAGAAGCTTGAGGAGACTCATGAAAAGCAAACATGAAAAAGGGCAACACAGTGTCCCAGTATGTTGGGTCATCATGAGCCACACACTCAATCATCTGGTTTAAAGTCTTGTTAAATCATTCAGTCAGGCCATTCATCTGAGGATGGTAAACATTGGTGCTTAATTTTTTAATTGCAAAGCTCTCACATAGCTGTTTCATTACTCTGGAAATAAAGGGCATACCCTGGTCAGTTGAAATTTCACGTGGAATGCCAACATGAGTAAAAATCTCAAACAGAGCCTCTGCAACATCCACAGTATATACTGATAACCATTCTTACTCTTGTGGACCAACAATGTCCAAGCCAACTCTCTCGAAAGGGATGTCCAAAATAGGCATTGGTGAAAGGGGAGGCCTAGTGGGGCCTGGTAGTCGGGGCAGGACTTACAGAACTGCTCCACATCTCTGCCCATGTTTAGCCATTAAAACTATTTTGAGACGAAATCACTTCATCTTTAACTGCAGCAGCACAAACACAGCCCCATAGCTTCTCTGCTGTGTCTGGTAAACAGTAAATCAAGGCCAAAGTAATTGGTTGTCATCTGCAGGATTAGGCTTACTGAATAACATACTTGTCACACGATGTTGAAAACATTTAAAACTAGGCTTTGACCTGCTCTTCCTCGCACTCTCCTGGGGCCTCATGTATAACGCCGTGCGTAGAACTCACACTATAACATGGTGTAAGCACAAAAGCGGGAATGTGCATACGCACAGAAAAATCCAGATGCAGGAATCTGTATGCACGCAAACTTTCATGTTCTTCCACTACATAAATCCCGATCAGCGTTAAAAGTAACGTACGTGCACGCGCCTTCTGTCCCGCCCCAACTCCTCCCAGAATTACGCCTCTTTGAATATGCAAGTCAATATAAATAGCCTTCTCTGAAAAGACAATGGGAAAAGCACGGGGGGAAATATAAGAATTTCAGTGAATACCAAGTGGAGGCAAAGAAAAAACGTACTATTTGTTGGTTTAAACAGTGGTATAATAAACAAAAGGAAGTTGATTGAGTGACAGAGTGTCGGAGAAACGCGAAGGCTCAAATTCACAAAGTCGCACAGTGCCCGAAATAAAAAAGAAATCACATATCAAAGTCGCCGTTAAAAGGCGAGTCGTAGCCCACCGTCTGAGTGTCATATGAAAGCTTATTAGGGTACAGACAAAAAAAATAGGCACACAGTGGGAAAAAAGCACGAAATGTCAACTTTAATCTCGAATTTCCACTTTAATCACGTAGTTTATTTTGCCATTACAGTAGAACATCATAAACTTCATCTAAAATCGTTTAATTTACTAGTTTCTCAAATCCCATTGTAACTAAAGTGGCACATTAAATGCTTTGTTCTGTATTTGATCTTCTATGTGTGTGAATCACTACCTGCTTCTTAAACGGGCTTTCTCTTTCTCCGACAGGACACATAATCCATTACATTCGTGATATTACAGCTCTCTGAATAATTAAAATACTGAGATGTATACGTGATATCTTTTTCATGATGATAGGAATGAAAGCATGTTATTAAACATGGGAACACGGTGGCGCAGTGCTTGTTCATATCTCATGCAAGAGGCTTTCTGCGCCATGCGGACCTTCAATGAAATAATTTATCACAGCAGTACTGTCTCTTTCAAACGTACTAACCTCCAATTCATGTCCTTACTTTTCTTTCTCCAAAAACCCAATCGCCACACAATCAGCTATATAGACGTGAAGCCATCTGTAAGCTTAAAACGCCAATTCTTCAAAACTTTTAAGGAACATTGAAATACCTTCATAGTACATGTTTAATTATTCTATCCGTCTAGCATTCCAATGTCGCGTCAGCATCAGCAAGAATACAACGCAATGCAGGAACAATCCCTGAACTAGCTAGCGCTGCGGCACCGTGTCCTCACATGTTTAATTATTAACAACACAGATTATTTAAATGAAGTTAAAGTTTTATCTGTATAATATAATCAACATATTTTGCTGCATTTCATTTTAAAAATGAATACCGTCATCATATGTAAATACGCGCTTTATAAAGTGGCGCAGGTTGTGCAATATTATAACTGTAGTGCAAGTTTACAGTGAGGTAATTGTACTTATAAGTACAAACAGTCCTACAAGGAGCACTTGATGGACTGATTGAGTGCGTTTATAGTTCTTGGGATGAAACCTTTTCTAAACCGCGAAGTCCGTACTGGGAAGTCTCTAAAGTGTTTTTTGCCATGGCTCAGGCAGCGTCTGCTTCATGCTGTATACCGATATTTCTCTTTCCGATCAGCTGCTGCTGTGACTCCTCACTCAGATACAGTGATATAAATACTCCGAGTGGTACAGTGAGAGTAATATGGAAAAAGATGATCTGCTGTGGCAACCCTTAACGGGAGCAGCTGAAAGAAGAAGAAGATGCAGTGAGAGTTACAACGCTAAAGCAGTTATGGTATTTGGAATACTATGGCTATTCCCTGGACCATTATATTGCTGCAGGTTAATTACAATCAGATGCGTTACACTAATAAACAATATGCAGTTAGTTTCAGTGTATTTATAAAGCCGCGTCAGGAATGTGGAGCTAAGAAAGAAAGGTTGTCCACGCAGGAACAGTAGCACTGCTTTGACGCTGGGTGCCGCCAGTCTGCAAAACCGAGCGGAGAAATTGCGTACGCCAAGGTATGAGTTACCGTGGAAATGTGCGTGGCTTTACGCCAAGTTTAGGTTTTATACATCGCGATTTGAGTGTGGAAACGGGAGTATGCAACATTTCTGTGCGTATGCACCGTTTATACATGAGGCCCCTGGTCTGCGATAGCGGTGATTCTGAGCCGCTGCTGTTCTTCTAATCTAAAGATGGGAGCTAAAGCATGACAATTGCTTGTGTCGGGACTTCTATATCATGAGCTTGAGTGCCGAAATAGCTCCTATTTTGAATGAAGTCTTGAGACTGTACCAGTCTTCTCTGTACAATAATAAGGTACCTGCATTTTCCTTGGAAACCTAGGCTCACCTTCATGTCTCTTGTGCCACTCTCTGACTCAAGCTTGACAATACCTGTATAAAAAAACAGCGATTCTTAAACTGCAAACAATATTTTATTTGAAATTAAGATGTTAGATGTAACTTATTTTTTCATAGAAATACAGGTATGAATATAGAATGAAAATGAGACGTTCCATGAAACTTTCTTTTTCAGCATGAACTGATGTGGTTTCTAATTTTTTTTTCGTTTATCGTTAATAAAACTTTGACAAGCGCTATGAAATTCGAACAGTACAGTATCTGCACATGACAGAAATACCCACACAGATGCTCAGTGGAGCACTGACTCAGAATTTTGTTATATGTATGATGTCACGCCTACCCTCTTGCTGAGCCTCGTCAAGACTGTCCGAGACTGGGAATTTTACAACAATATATTTTGGTTTAACAAGAAAGAGATAGCCTGTTGCAGGGTTCCCAAGATTTGGCGAAAGTGTTGTCACGGCATTTAGTATTTTTTGCAGCACATAATTATCTACAGTGGCAATTTCTGGTTGAAAAAACATTTGTTACACTGAAATTTACATTTCAACGTGGGTCCCCCTTTCCGATGGGCTCACCACCTGTAGGAGGGGCTGAGGAGGTTGGGTGCTGTGTGAGCTCAATGGTGGCCAAAGCACTTTTTTTCGTTCATTATTTGAAACACTTGCACAGATACCTGCCCCCTTGCCCCACTCCATCCCACGCTGGCTCGTTGCACTCACCTCACTCGCTCCCCCTTGTCCCCCCCCATTACAGATTCTTCTCAAAAGGCGAGTTATCAAAAAGCATTGATAGCAGCCTCAGTACGTCCTATTTTTTCACTTCACGAAACATGTGTTGATTGTTTACCGAAAGCTGCACGGTGATTCTGGTATTCCTTTCATTAAAGGGCGTTCTATGTCAGGAAGGATATGAATCCCGTTTGCTGAAAGGACAAATCTCTTTATAGAGGAAAACAGTGGAGCTGTATTGTTTTTTCTCAATGTTGATCAGTGGTCAGGAATCAGAATGATGAAAATGTCCCTGCTTCTCAAATAGCTGATGTTTAACTCTTTTTATAGTTAAACTGCCCCCAAAATGCACACACACACACACACACACACACGCACACACGCACGCACACCCACACACACACACATATAGCAAAGCTAGTTATTTTATCATCTTGGATGCAAAAATGTGTATGTACTGTAAATTAAACGTGAGGTACAAAACTGTTTTTGACTTTTTGTGTTAAAAGGCTGATTTTAAAATGATCTTTAAACTAGTCAGTGTAGTTATTTAAGAACTGTAGTTGAGTCTTGTAATGATTGTGCTTGATAAAGAACTTTGAAATAATGGAATGACAGAAAGAAAACTATAACATAGTTTGAGAGTAATGTGTAATAAGTAATGCATTACAATTGCCCACTTTTGATTTAAATGAGTGAATTGGGCCTTTTTGTGTCCTGCACAGTAAAGAGTTCTCTTCATTTTGCTATATTTGTAAGCCGGTGGAAAATACAGTATCTTAGACACTGAATTAATTTGAGTTCTCCAGGTTGGATCAACCTCAAAGAGGCTGTAACACATGTAAACTAAAGCTCAATATGTTTACTTTCAGAGTTCATGGTATTGTATTGCTTTCTGTAGAATGTGTATCCATTTAAAATTTTGTGTTTGATTAAATTTCTAATGCAAAGCAGACTGTCTTTCAGAGATGTCTGTCTTGGTGATTACATTTCTATCATGCTCTTGCTCAAGAAAATGTTAACCTGCTGATCATATTCCAGAGTATTATTTGTATTATTATTTATTTATTTATTTGTTGGATGGCTTTAGTTTTTTTTTTGTTTGCGCTTTCAATTTTTTTTGCACTTCTTGTATTTTGTTGGTTTTGTTTGTGTTTTGCCCTTCGGGGCCATGATAGATTAGAAGAGTTTACAATTATTTTTTGGGGGTTACGTTACTTATACTTTTTTTTGTCTTTTAAAATGTAGATGTAATTTACCAACTTGCGCCATACATAATCTTATACATAATATTGCTGGAGGTGCAGATGAAAATGCTGGCCAGGCTACATTTGATCCCTTTGGACCCGGGAAACGTAAATGATACAATTTCAACAGCAAGTTAAAGACAGAACTACCAGTGATGAAAAATCATCATTCATTGTGGATATTATCCTTGGCTTTGCATCTGTTACTACATGAAGATCAGTTGTGTTCAATGGATAGTACATGTGCAGCAACAAAAGTGAAGCAAATGGTGTTTATCTCAATGGAAGTGAAAAATAAAATATCTGCCTAATCAGTTGCAGTATATGTCTCAGTTTTTTCATCTAAATATTTGACATTGCTTAAGAAAATCATAATATAAAGTAACAGATCAATCACTAGGAACACTACATAGAAGAAGAAAACTTTATAAAAACAAGTAGTTGTATGGCTTGTGTTGTACATGTTTCTCTGAAAAAGGACCATTTTATACAATTCAGACATTCTTACCCATTCCCCATCTTTCTGTGTGTCAGGGAAATGACACTTTTGTTTCCTGCTTACTGGTTCCAGCACCCAGACCTTGTCAGTCTTCAAAAACTCCTAATGTTACTTCAAGGTGAAAATGTACATCAATCCACAAATATCTGACATGGCAGAATGGACAATTTCTTCTGGCATTGCAGTCTTGTTCCCCAGCTATATCTGTTAAAGAGTCAAACAGCTAGTCATAGCTACAGACAAGGTGTTGCATGAAATACTTATGTTTTTGGATCTTCTGGAATCACACTGAAGTTTATTCCACATATACATACTGACAACAGACTCCTTTTATTCCATTAGATCTTATTTCTTCTTACTGCTATTTTGCATTACACGACTTTTCTTTATCACTCAACAGTAATTATTAAATTGTTGGCTCTTTTACCTTCTCATAAATAATTACTCAACTTATCCATGCATCTAGTGAGTCTTTTTTGTTAAGTACCAACACAACAAGTTTTATTTCATCCTGTCTGTTACCTGTTATTAGATGCAACTGAGAAGGCAAATTTCATGTTTTCTTGTGTAAACATGACTAAATAAAGAAACCTAAACCTAAACCTAAACACCATTTCAGGATTCAGGGCCTACCTCAAAACCAGTGCTGGAAAGAGTACCAGTCCACTACAGGTACAGTTACTCAGGTACACAATTATATGCAGAGAAAAATGGGTTAGTTTAGGTTTGCTGGATTAGAATAACACACATGTTTTTGGGATGCTTAAAGAAATGGAAGTACAATACAATACAACTTATTTTTTGCATGGCTCTCT
The DNA here is from genome assembly GCF_900747795.2 of Erpetoichthys calabaricus. Classification (NCBI taxonomy): domain Eukaryota; kingdom Metazoa; phylum Chordata; class Cladistia; order Polypteriformes; family Polypteridae; genus Erpetoichthys; species Erpetoichthys calabaricus. The sequence continues at coordinate 262,094,830 of NC_041394.2, read as the reverse complement.
TCACTGAGTGTAGGCACAGATGACTGTGAACATTTCTTAGTTAAAACTACTAAATACAGAAACGGTACACATATAGATGCAGATTTTTTTAAAACACACAAAGATCAAGATTTGCATAAATGTAAACCAACAAAATCTGTCCAATAATTAATTGATGAACTATGGCCAGTTGACAATGGAAGAGATTAAAATAGTAAAAGAACCAGAAGACAACCTATGCAGACATAGAACTCCTTAAAGTCCACACAGCTGCCCCAATTTAAACCCAGTTGTCTGACCACAACTCCACTTAAAATGAGTGCATGTGTTCCAGAATTCTGTTTGTAGAGTCCATCTGCTCTGAAGTTTAAGGTACAATTATGTACAGTCAGTGTGCTATTGAACTTTATAGCATACTAGACAAAGAGCCCGTTTCGATAACGTAAGATGAAATGGGCACGAGTGGAATAGTATAATATATATAATAAGTATAAGCACCACAAACCTGATATAGGTGTATTGAATGAATGCGTAATTAGGCCTCGAGCTGTAGTCAAAATCGCCTTTCAGGCCTCTAGAGCTTTAATCGAAGTCGCCTTTCTCTTTGAATTTTCGCGGCCGTAAATCCACCGCCTGCCGCGATGTCGGTCTCGTAAGGTTTTTCGGGCAGCTGCGCAGAAGGCGACTGCGCATTCAGCTTCGGACATGCGGAGAAGGCGACTGCACATTCGGCTTCGGACAGACGTGAGTGAGTGAGTGAGTGAGTGAGTGAGGAGACTGGCGAATTATGTATTAAGATAGTGTACTCACTTGATCCCATCTGCTGTGCAAGTTTACAGAGTCATTATTGTCATGTGTACAGAATGCAGTAAAATTCTTATTAGCTAATCAATGATCTAATCAATACGCAACCTATGATTAGTGAGTAAACTACCTTACCTGAAAACTTGGATATATGACACATAGAGTGTCAAGATAAGTAATTGTTAAACACTTCCTTATATGAAAGTTGATGTTAACTTCTTGTAATTGAGGTATGATCCTTAACTCACCCTAGAGGCATGATGGTTGTAAGAAAGATGGCTGACCTGTAAATGAAACACTAGAGTATTTCATTAGTAAAGACTTTATTTAAATAAATCTTTCTATGTTACTTTCAACTGTATTAAAGTAAATATTACAGAACCCAAAGAACATGACATGGTGTCAGAAGCGTTGCAGTTGAAGTAGATACGTGTCCTGCGAAGCATTTGTTTTTTCTCGAAAAAAAAGAGAAGAAAAGAAAAATAAGACGTCGTTAAAATGGAGAAGCTACAGCGACCTCCTAGCCTTCAGCTTTCAGGTAACCTTGCTGAGAACTGGAAACGGTTTAAACAACGCTTCGAAGTATATTTAGCGGCAATTGGTGCAGATGAAAAAAGCGACAAAATGAAAGCGTGCATTTTGTTACATATAATTGGGGAGGAAGCGCTGGAGATTTATAACAATTTTCAGTTTGATCAGGGAGAACATATGAAGTTAGACGTTATACTGGATAAATTTGAAAGATATTGCATTCCAAAACGGAACATCACTTTCGAAAGGCACAAGTTCTTTACTTGTATACAGAACCCAGATAGCAAATTTCATGTGGCCCAAATCTGGTCCACTTCTGTTAGGACTTTCTGGCCCACTTACCACATGGATTGATGGCAAGAGAGTGGATCACATCTGGATGCCACATCCCAGCCAAAACAAAATTAAAACTCAGCCAAACCTGCCGAAGTCTGCCCAGCACTGAACCAGATGAAAATTAACTGGGCCTCATGTGGGCCACAGGTCAGATTTTCACTTTGCTCATTTAAATATAATTAAAATAATTTAAATAATATAATTGTATATAATTTATAAATTATAAATATATAATTTATAATTTAAATATAATTATACACCCTAGTAATATAATTATAAGTAGTAGTAAATATGGAGTAAATAATAGTATACAGTATTATAACTATATACTATACTATATAGTTCTATACTATTCTATATACTATGACTATATTACATAGTATAATAGTATTTTAAGTTACACTATTACTTATTTAAATATCAATTATTTACTCTTACTTTCCATATATGCTATCCGACTATTATCTACTGCATATCTTTAATATGAACAAACAAACCCAAATACGCATATTTAAACTTATTACATTTTATTGTCATATACAGTGTAATGCATTTCAACAAACAGAACAATCCTGAATCTGCATTACATAATCAGTAACAAAATTACTAATACTAAAGTTTGTAGATGTGACAATAATAAAAGTAAATGTTACATTTATATAGAAAACAAACAAAACAAAGTTCCTTGCGTTTCTGACATATCCAAATAAATAAACCACCATGACAAAATAGTCTATAATACATTTACAATTTATACAGTTTTACATTACCATTTTCTTATGAATCATGTGAGCATACACATGGAAAAATAACAAATAAGCCTGTATGTGTCTAAAAAACATCACAGGTGAGATACACATATTATAAAATAGATTTTTACTTTACATATTGAACTTAATTTTAACTGTTGTCTTGCACAATGAATTTTTTAAATAAACAAACAGGGAAAGGTTTCCTAAATGTAAGTCTTTAAAACAAGCACAAAACAAGAATGTATCAAACAGTGATAGTAAAAATTTCAGTCAACAAAATGTACAAACATTAATTTTATCAAGTCCATGCTTGGATACCCACTATTACACACAGTTCCAGATGGTGCCTGATGTTAGAACTCAGAAAGCATTGAATGAGCACTAATCTCTTTGGTAAGGTTGTGGCAGATCAAGTTATCACATTTGTCCAGCTTGTCCTCAGCAAAGGTTTAGAAGGCTGGTCTTAATGATGACTTGAAAGAACATGCATTTCACCTGCAGCCAAGAAATCAACAGTTGATCAGTTACTTGAAATACTACAGTTTCCTAATTAACTTCTTACTAGACGTGTTTGAGGGTTGATAGTGCTCACCTGATTCTTGATAGCTGTTCTTCCTCTGACGCTCCATTCTTGCTCGTCTCCCTCCATCCCTATCTGCAGCCAGATGAAGCCATCTCTTAATCCACATTTCTATTTCCTGAGTTGTGGCTCTTGATGTTAGAGTTTCTTCGTACTGCATCTAAAGAACATTCATTATACAGTCTGAGTCAATCAGCAGTTGATACTTGGTTATTTGTCAGACATGAGCATTGACTGCATCCAACCATAATGGTAAAGAAACAGGCTGCAAGTGTAGGCTATGTCTTTGTTGTTTATTTTCAGTAAACAAAGCGACTATATAAAATGTAGTTGTATTCTGACAAGAAACAATATTTACAACTAGAGATATTTGTACAATACAGTATTTGCATTCGTTACTGCCTAAATGACTGGCTTTAAATACTTCCCTGTAGTTAGTTCACAAACATGACCAATTGCTTATCACTAATGTTTAACCCGATTACAGGTTAGCATCACTGCTGGCTGAAGACTTTAAGACCCAAAGTAGAATTTTATTCTGTACAAATAGATTGCACTCTGATGCAAAAGCTTCTTTCCCTCTCTCCGTGTCTCTGGAGAACAAGCTGGGGTATGCAAAAATGACAAATTCCTAATGTAAGAACTTGTATATGGAAAATAAAGTAAAGTAGTTATCATACATGGCTATAATTTCCCTTTATTTTTTAACACCATTTAGTATTTTGCCTGATATATTTCATTTAATGTTGAATGTTAAACATTAGATCTCCCCCCCCCCCCCCCCCCCCATTCAACTGGGGTTTCCTTGGTGGCCGGAGGGCCCTGAGCAGCCACTTAGTTTGTTTACATCTTGACCTGGCTATTAAAAAAGTGTTTGTGTATTAAGGTTTTTTCAAACAGTAATTTCTGACAAGGAAAGTAACATTTAATAAGGAACTATTGTCCATGTCATTGTGAAACCTAAGATGGTTAATGCAGAGAACATGTACACTTTTTATCTGGTCATAATGCATATAGTTTACCTTTAATAGCTTGATTTATTGTAAACAAACAACAAAAAGATACTCATCTCACAGAAATTTTCAGTCACAGGTTACTTCATTTTAAAAGGCAGTGTATGCATATTGAAATCATTATAAACAGTCACCAATCACAATATCCTTAATGTGAAGGCTATGAAAACATGTTTTTCCATTTATTCCCCTCCAGTTAAGTTGTTTGGCCAATGAATTGGTCAAAGTTTGCCTCATGATTCTCCACACCGTGTCTCTCACATCAATGCCTCCTTGAATCCCAAGCAATGTAATCTGCCAAAGGTTTACAGAAAGAAAAAAAATAATTCACTGGAGTTCATAACTTCTTAAGATGCTCGATGCAATAGAAACATTAGGAGGAATTGGAACAAGCAACAAAGTAAAATATACTAGAAGTTCAAGCACCTATGTTTTTAGGTAGCTTTCCAATGAAGCTAATATAGGTGGAGCTATATAATAAAATGTACATGCTGAATCTTTGGGGTAAGCTTGGACATGGGACTCTAAGCACCATTTGATATGATATGCCAGCAATGTCAAATAAAAAAAGCTTTTGACAGTCCTTTAGCATATTGTCATGCCCAATACTGACGGCCTTTACAGATGTTATCTGTAGTCAGACATGTTAAGTTATGAGCACTTCATATAATTTTCAACAAAGATTTGACTACAGTAGCAGTCTTCAATACTCCCAAAAACTGACAACCATGCTCGGATAGGAATTTTTTCAGCCCTTTTAAAAATGTAATCTTGTAGACTGTTAAAAGCTTTTCTGACTTAAATAATTAACAATATATTTATTTTTTAACTATGCCTACGATTTTGACTACAAATCACAGCTTGTGCATATCTGATGAGCGCCATTTGGGCATTTAAGACAATACAACTTGAAGCCTGTCGTTGTTTGAAGGTATATGTTTCAGTTGTTATTAAAAAAGTTCTTCCTTACTAGTTTTTTTTTTAAATCTCCACCAACTGCTAGGTCACTTTCAAGCTGTTGCATGGATGTGAGATCTTGAAGTGGAAGAATGTCTTTTTCCAGCACTGGATCTGAACCACTGTCACTACAGCATTTCTCATGTAGGTCTTGTACGGTTTTTAAAATCACTTTGACTTGCTCCATCATCATCTCCTGCTTAACCAGAATCTTTCGAAGAATGGCTAAAACAATGTACAAACACCACAAAATTAATATCAAACAAAATAAGATCATAATTGTCACAGACATTTACCAAAGGGGATGAAATGTAAACTATAAATTGGCAAGCATGATGAAAAGTGGAAAAAAACAGATGAAAAGAGAATCCATCCATCCATCCATTCTCTTCCACTTATCTGAGGTCGGGTCACGGGGGCAGCAGCTTGAGCAGAGATGCCCAGACTTCCCTCTCCCCGGCCACTTCTTCTAGCTCTTCCGGGGGAATCCCAAGGCGTTCCCAGGCCAGCCGAGAGACATAGTCCCTACAGCGTGTCCTGGGTCTTACCCTGGGCTTCCTCCCGGTTAGACGTGCCCGGAACACCTCACCAGGGAGGCGTCCAGGAGGCAGCCTGATCAGATGCCCGAGCCACCTCATCTGACTGCTCTCGATTCGGAGGAGCAGCGGCTCTACTCTGAAAACCTTCTATGATGAATGAAAACTTTGGACGGCGTTTTCTCTTGCCCGGACGTGGGTCACCGGGGCCCCCCTCTGAAGCCAGGCCTGGAGGTGGGGCTCGAAGGCGAGCACCTGGTGGCCAGGCCTGCACCCATGGGGCTCGGCCGGGCACAGCCCGAAGAGGCAACGTGGGTCCCCCTTACCATGGGCTCACCACCTATGGGAGGGGCCAAGGAGGTCGGGTGCAGTGTGAGTTGGGTGGTGGCTGAAGGTGAGGACCTTGGCAGTCCGATCCTCGGCTACAGAAGCTGGCTCTTGGGACGTGGAATGAAAAGAGAAGGTAAAATCAATTTAGCTGTATTAATGAATAAAGGTAATGAAAAGTGGGTCCTGTGAGAAACATTAAATACACACACAAAGTTGCACAGATTCATAATTCTTTTACTCAAAATGTAAAACATTTAGGGTAATTATTTTCGTGCTTCACAGTTGACTCTGGTTATCAGGGCTTTATTTAAAGTGACAAACACAGAGGCAGCTATATTAAAGAGAAACTGAGATAAAACACTTACGGCCATAAATGTCTTGATTTGGTCCATCATTTTGTTGTGAGGTAGACCAGTGTCTAAATGCAGTATTTGCAATTTCCACACACTCTGGGGTTAGGTGACCTTCCACTGTAGATGCACTTTGATTTTTGTAATCATTTCTCAGGCTTTTCATTTCTTGAGTTCATCTTCCACATTCAGTGGACCTACATTCAGAATGTAGCTGAACACTGTCAGGTTGATGCATCCTGCACATTGATTTTGCATTTTGTCCAAGTTCTCCAAGGTCAGCAGACATCTTGGTGGTTGATTTTGAAAATTTTTGAGGAGGGGTTATCTTGGGTGGTGGAGGTAGATGGCTTTTGGGTTTGCTACAGACATCACCGTCACTATCACTATCAAATCTTGTGTTTGCTCTTTGGGAAAAGATTAAGAAATTATTGACAAAATACACAGTTATACAACATACAACTGTACAATTATGAGAAAAAATGCTTTACCGATTTAGACAAATTTTCATGAATTAGCCTTGTGGTAGTTATACTAAATTAAATTACAGTATATAAATAAAATGAGATAACTGGATCATTAAACTTAGTGTTTTCTCTTTAAAAGATCAAGTATTACAGCTTGAAAATTCACTGTATTAACACAAGCAACAGTCGGCAGGTGATGCTACAGTTCAAGCATATTAACTATTTCAGGCTTACATTTTCCTTCTTTTTGTCCTTTTTGGAATTTCATCATCTTCTTCATCTTCTGCTGTCTGCAAATCTGAGTGTCTTTCGGCAACTGGAAGCTTCAGTCTTGCAGTTCTGTAATTATCTGTTAAATTCCAGATGTAAGAGCATTTACTCTATCATATGGATATACAGTACTCAGGAATACAATTATACCAGGGTGGTACAGTGGTAGCACTGCTGCCTCGCAGTAAGGAGACCTGGGTTCCTGTCCCGGGTCCTCCCTGTGTGGAGTTTGCATGTTCTCCCCGTGTCTGCATGGGTTTCCTCCGCGTGCTCCGGTTTCCTCCCAAAGACATGCAGGTTAGGTGATTTGGAGATCCTAAATTGGCCTTAGTGTGTGTATGCGTGTGCACCCTGCGATGGACTGGAGCCCTGTCTAGGGTTTGTTCCTGCCTTGCACCCTGCTGGGATGGGCTCCAGCAGACCCCCGTGACCCTTTTCTGGATATAGTGGACTGGAAGATGACATGATATGATATGACAATTATACCAAATATTATAAATACAAACCTGTCGTTTACATAACTTCAACCTTAAATGATTTCCAGTTTTCTTTCGGCTGCTCTTTATTTATTATAGCCTTATGGATATCTCCAGTTTTATATGGTGGCCAAGCACACACTCCATTGGATACCCAACTGGATGGCACCAACTCAACTTCCATGCATTCCGAAAAATTCACAATGTGATACATATCCTACAAAAATTACTAAAAACAAAGATTTTTTTAAAACATTTAGAAAAGTCCTTGATAAATGCACTTACAACATGCATGCATGCTTACAATTACTAATCAAATATAAGTAACAATAATAATACATATGATTAATATATACAGCAAATTATATTAGTTAAACATGATTTCATTTGTACAGTTGAAATAATCAAATTTGCTTACCTAGCAACTTCACACACCACCATAAATCAGTCCAGAATATAAAGAATGCAAGTGGTGGGGTGATGAGAGTTTAAAAAACTAATTAGAAAAAGCACTTATGAACTCTGTAACACAACAGGAAGGAAGAAACAAACAAACAAAAAAAAATACTGTACCAATTAATCTGTATTTACTGTATATGAAGTAGGGGGATTACAAGATATTTGTCATCTAGTGGCAAACCGACATATTTCAGCATGCCAGAACCAATAGGTAAACACTGAAGATTTGGGGAAAGCTTGGACACAACAAAAATCCCCAGGCATGAAGAATCAATTGGATATTCAAAAAATATGGCCTTGTGTTGGTATTCCTGACAGACAACATATTCCCTGTCTTCATGCACAATTATATTTTGAACTATGACAATTTTATTGTCAATTTTAATACAGGAATCCCCTGTAGAAACTTTGATGACAAATCCATTAAACTCCACCTCTTTAAACTGGAGTACTACCTCAAAGTGTAATGGAACTGGACCATCTGAATGTTGCATTTTAAACCTCTTTTGAGGGTGTATGCTAAAATCAGAATTTAAATGCAAGAAGTCAAGCTCTGAAATCCTACGTATAACCTGTGTTAAAGGACAGTGAGGTCGTCTAACCATTTTCTTTAGCTTTCTTAGATAATTTTCAAATGGACAACCTGATATAACATCCAAACTACCATGGACTTTAACATCTTGACTTAAATGAGTTAGCCCATGTACATTATAGCTGACAAACTCAGGACCATATAACTCACTAAAATGCTTGACAAATGCCACTAGCAGAGAGTTGGCAAAATCATTCATAGTTGAACAATACTCAGGACTTGCTAAAATGTATATACCCACAGAGAGCAGCATGAAATTTTGATACACCTCAGAGTGCAATATCTCTCTCAAAACAACTGGACCCGTGTACAATAAGAATTGTCTCAACTCAGTTGCTTTCCACCGTAGTCTTTCAAAAAGGGAACGGGGCTTCCTTGCAAACTCGTTAGGAATGAAACCACGTAACGCTACCAACTTATCAGAAATTAACGACACTTGACTGGCTGAAACACGGCACTGTAGTGGGCCATTGCTTCCTATCCACAAATCCAAGAGACGCCTCATTACTCCTAAGCATACAAGGTGCATGTAATCATGCGGGAATCCCTTAATCATATCTATGATTTCTGAGAGAGGTGAAGATTCTACATGGTGTGCATCATCATCTAATGTTTTAAATGATTCACCTGTTCGAAGACTTGCAGTGGTTTCTGGAAATGTCATACGGTGGTTTACATATACTCCTTTTTGTACACACTTATCACAACTGTGATATCCAGTGTGTGATTTTATGCCCTTAATAAAGGCTCTAGCAGATGCATCGCAAACAACTGAAGATAAAGTGATGAAAAATGTTTTTCCTTTCACAGAAAATCCTTTTCCAATTGTTTTTAACTCATTAACTAGAGCACTCAAGTATTCAGAAAGTGAGTTTGGTTTTGAACATCCACAGAACAATGCAATCAAAACTGGAATCTTGATATAATTCTTAACAATTCCAAGAACTGGCCAAAACTGAAGTGAAGAACTCTTAAAAATAGGAAGCCCATCAAAATTAAGTTGTAAATTAAAAGTGTGTCCACTTGGAACAGTTGACCATACCTTTTCAAAGAAAGCTCTCAGAGAATGTTTAATGCCAAAGTAATGAAATGAACCACCACCAAGCATTTCAACTGTGTAAGCAGTCTTAGTTTTCAGTAAGGACCTTGCATCTTTTGGCAAAAAAGCATGATTAATTCTGAGTATAGTTAGTAATGCAGATAAGGCAATTAAAGGGATACTGAACTGAACAGCCCAATTTCTCAAACTTGCCTGGAGGGTGTCCTGATAATCGTTCTGCCCACAATCAAAGTTATCATCACTGTCACTCTCTGACAGACTGGATTCCAAATCATCACAAGAACAACCAAACTGAGAAGTTTGAATCTCATCCACATGTATTTCACTGTGAGTGATTTCAATCCCACCACTAACCTGCCTTTCATTCTCCAATGAATCTATCAACTTATTTACCCTCTTTATAGCCCTTTTTCTCAGATTAATGCGTTCTACATTCCATTTTGCCCTGTGAATATTACCATGAAATACCAAAATATACCTGTCAATGCCCAACTACTGTTCAATGCTGCAAAAGAAAAGGGGCAAGAAAATATTATTTATATAACGTATACATAGTGCTACGATTCAAGGCTTATACAGTGACAAACTACATTATGAGATACACAAATAAACGTTGCCTCCGTTCTGATTGGAACATTGTAAAAAGCTCCAATTGAGCACTCATTATTTGTCAAGACATACCTTAACAAAGTTTAAGTCTGATGCCACCTCCACCATTGTGCGTCTTTCATTCTATAAAAATAAACTCACATTCGTGGGTTTTTACGTTTGTACTTCCGCTCATGCTAACTAAACGCACTAACAGCGAAAAATCTCGGTGTTTCTAAGCGGTTAAAAACTTAATATATCACGTGCTAAAATAAATACCGAATTTTAATGTTACTTGCTTGCCTTCATCACCGCTTATTATATTTAATATCTGGATATCATAAGTATTTAAGTGAAAAAAAAAAGCCCGCCGAATAATTTAAAAATGGCTTATATAACAGTTTAAGCACGTTACAGCACCTTGCATACTATGCAATTAATTGGTTACGCTCTTCATAATATAAACATTTTAACATGAACGATAATAACCAACACATAATATATTAAATAATCGAATATTAACTTACCGCTTCACCATCAGTCAACTACAAACTTTAGTGTCTGACTGAACGGGTAACTGTTCGTCACTCAAGGTGTTCCCTCATTGGCTAACGTGAACGTCAGAAGGCAGTCCGATAGTTATCTCAATGGCTGGCCACAATGTCAATCAAAGAAATTACCTTTTTTTTAAGCACAGATTGAGAAAATTCGAATCCACAAAAAGGCTGAAAGCAGTCATGGCAGATGCTGGTTACTTGTCGAAAATTTTGCCCGCCGTTTATAGTGTTTAAAATTTGGAGAAAGTTTGTAAAGTTCACGATATTTCATCCTTGAGATGTGTTTTTGTTTGTACTTGTCACAAAGAAACGAGATTTCTCAAATAAATAAATAAAAAAACTCCATGGTCAGTCTGATATTTACACGCATTTTGTAGCCGGCTCTTAACCACACCATCTTCGATTTTGAAATGAAAAAAAATATATATTGACATATGCTAACTGTAAATATTGCACTTTATTTTAAAGACACCTCACCATGACCCGTCACTGCCCTATTCTGAGTCATGCATCCAATCGCAGAACTATGCTAATGGCCCATTACTGGCCCACATATGCTGTACCAGAAGCTGATTTGGCGGATTCATCAACTGTGCACCACATGTGGCCCATATCCATCATGCCGCTGCCAGAAGTGAACCAGAGGTGCCAGTTTTAAACCAGATGTGGCCCACTTGCGGCTGCTATCTGGGAAGCAAGGTGAAACGATTGATCAGTACGTTACCGAGTTGCGCACACGGAGTAAAACGTGCAAATGTGGAGAGTTAACAGAATCTTTAATAAAAGACAGGATCGTCTGCGGAATACCAGATAACGCACTCAGAGAAAGGTTACTAAGAGAGCTGGATTTGGATTTGGAAAAAGCAGTAAGAATATGTAGGGCAGCCGAAACAATCAAAGTACAAGTAAAAGAAATGTGTAATGAGGAAAACACAGTACATGTGCTGAACAAAAAAAAGGAAAGAACAAAATGCATTTAAATACAGAGGAAAATAAAAGTGGAAATAAAACAATATACAGCACAAAACAGGCATGTGGACGTTGTGGATCACATCATGCTTCCAGACAGTGTCCAGCATACAATAAAGTTTGTAAAAAATGTGGGAAGAATAACCATTTTGCACGCTGCTGTAAATCACAAGTGAAACCAAGTCAAGTGCACACTGTAGAAGAAACTGAAGTTGAGGAATTTTATATAGATGCATTGACTGAAGTAAATGGGAGAAGGAAAGAATGGATTCTGCCAGTTCAAGTGAACAATGCCATTATTTCATTTAAATTAGATACTGGGGCGCAAGTGAACATTATGCCCGAAAATGAATATAGAAAACTGCAGCCCAGACCAAGTCTGCAATAAACAGAAATAAAAATTACTGGATATTCAGGAGTGCAAATACCTGTTACAGGGCAATGTGTAGCTTGTGTTAAGTACAAAAACAAAAAATACTCACTGGTATTTGTGGTTGTGCCAAAGAGAGTTCAGGCAATTTTAGGATTGTCTGCTTGTGAGAAAATGAACTTGATTGAAAGAGTGCTTACTATTAACATAGAGGACAATACTGAATATGAAGCACTGCTCCAAAAATATAGTGATCTATTTTTGGGACTAGGTTGTCTTCCGGGGGAACACAAGATAATCACAGACAAAAGTGTATCTCCTGTCATACACCCCTGCAGAAAGGTCCCATTTGCCCTGAAAGAGAAATTAGCAGAGGAACTAGACAGAATGAAGAGCTTGAGAGTAATCAAGAAAATTAATGAACCTACTGAATGGGTAAATTCTCTGGTTATTGTAGAAAAGAAAGATGGAAAATTAAGAATATGTTAGATCCCAGAGACCTGAATCGAGCCATCAAGAGGGAACATTTCAAACTTCCAACAAGAGAAGAAATTATGGCACAGTTTGCAAATGCAAAATATTTCAGTAAACTAGATGCTTCATCAGGATTTTGGCAACTAAAATTGGACGAGTCTAGTTCTAAATTATGCACATTTAATACTCCATTTGGCAGATATCAATTTCTGAGATTGCCTTTTGGCATAGCATCGGCGCCAGAGGTCTATCACAAAACAATTCATATGATTTTTGAACATTTTGATGGAGTTGACACCTCCATGGATGATATAATTGTATGGGGTTCATCAAAGGAAGAGCATGATGAAAGGCTGAAGAAAGTGTTGGATGCTACCAGAACAGCAAATTTAAAGTTAAACAAAGGAAAATGTTTGGTAGGAGTTCAGGAACTAACATTTTTAGGAGATATTCTTAGCAGTGAAGGAGTAAAACCTGATAAATCAAAAGTATCTGCTATTGAAAACATGCCAAGACCTCAGTGCAAGAAAGACATACAGAGGTTTATAGGTATGGTAAATTATCAGTCAACGTTTATTCCAAATCTGTCAAATATATTGGCACCTCTTAGACAACTGACAGAAAAAAATGTGGAATGGACTTGGAACTACAAACAAGAGACGGCCTGGAATGAAGTCAAGAAGTTACTAATAAAAGAGCCGGTTTTAAAGTTCTATGATCCGCATAAACCAATCAAAATTTCATTTGATGCCTCACAATCTGGATTAGGAGCTGTACTACTACAAAAGCATGACGAAACTTGGCAGCCAGTTGCATATGCATCTAGATCTCTTACTGGAGCCGAGACTAGATATGCACAAATAGAGAAGGAACTATTGAGAATCACTTTTGCATGTGAACGCTTTCATCAGTTTGTGTCGGGACAAGCTATAATGATTGAAACAGACCACAAACCTCTGCTTGCTTTATTTAAAAAACCTCTTAATGACTGTCCACTTCGTATACAACGCATGATGATTAAACTACAGAGATATACTCTGCAGGTAACATTCACTCCTGGCAGATGGATGTTTACAGCCAACACCCTGTCAAGAGCAGTAGATGAAAAGTATAGACATGAAGAAAAGAGCTCAGAAGTAATAGAGGCATATGTGGATATGGTGATAAAAGCAATGCCAGTGTCAGACAGCAAAACACAGCTTATTAGAACAGAGACAGCAAAAGATGAAGTAATGCAGACGCTGAAAGAAGTAATTGTTCAAGGATGGCCAGAAAACAAGCATAACTGCAACCCACAAGTAAGTGATTACTGGAACTGTCGAGCAGAACTTACAGTTGTTGATGGAGTTATATATAAAGGTTGTAAAATAGTGATACCATTATCATTAAGAAAGCAGATGCTACAAAAAAATTCATGAAGGACATCTAGGAATTGAAAAATGCAAGAAAAGGGCACGAGAAGTAATGTATTGGCCCAGATTAATCAAGATGTTCAGTATGTTTAAAATATAGACCTAGTAATCCTTCAGAGCCATTATCACCTCATCCTGTACCAGAAAGGCCATATGAAAAAGTTGGTGTAGATTTATTTACCTGTCATGGGAAAGACTTTCTGATGGTCACTGAGCACTTTTCTGCATATCCTGAAGTGTGTGCATTGAATACTACCAACAGTGAAACAGTAATAAAATGTCTGAAAGCTGTTTTTTCCAGATATGGTGTGCCAAATGTAGTTTTTAGTGACAATGGGCCACAATTTACAAGTCTTCAGTTCAAGAACTTTGCAAAAGAATGGGACTTTGTACATCAAACGTCAAGTCCAAATTATCCTCAATCTAATGGACTGGTAGAAAGGTCAATTCAAACAATTAAACATCTTATGAAGAAATCAAAAGAGAGTGGAAGTGATTATTACAAAAGCCTTCTAATATATCGGAGTACACCACTTGAACATGGAGCTTCACCAGCACAGCTGCTCATGGGACGAAGACTACGATCAAACCTTCCAATGAAGCAGACTCTGCTAAAATCTGGAAGGGAAAATGAAGTGCGAAAAGTGAAAGAAAACATAAAGAGAAAACAAAAAATATACTTTGACAGAGGAACCAGAATTCTCCCAGAACTGGAAATAGGAGAGGAGGTTAGAATAAAGGAGAGTTCAACAAAAACATGGAATCTGCAAGGAACAGTTAAGGAACAAATAGATCATATATTGTTGAAACAAGCGATGGTACGGTGCTTAGAAGAAATTGACGAGATATAGTCGTGGATAAAACATCACAAGAACCTTCAAAAGAAAGCACTGAAACAGAAGAAATGACCACATCAACCAGCAGAATGCCAGAATCGGGCAGAGAATCAAGCGAGACTCTTAGAAGATCATCGAGAGTGAAACAACCACCAACAAGACTGAATTGAGACCTGCTAAATGTTAATAAGTTTTTGGGACTCTTAGACCAGCACTCGTAAGAATATAATCTATATAGTTGTCAGTTGTTACTGAAAATAGCCTTGATGTTTGTAAAAAATGAAAATCCTATCTAGGTGTTGTTAACTGAACAAATAGGATATTGTATTGTTAGTATGATTTAAAAAAAAACAAAAAAAAAGGAAGCTGTCAAGATAAGTAATTGTTAAACACTACCTTATATGAAAGTTGATGTTAATTTCTTGTAATTGAGGGATGATCCCTAACTCCCCCTAGAGGCATGATGGTTGTAAGAAAGATGGCTGACCTGTAAATGAAAGACTAGAGTATTTCATTAGTAAAGACTTTATTTAAATAAATCTTTCTGTGTTACTTTAAACTGTATTAAAGTCAAATATTACAGAACCCAAAGAACATGACATAGAGTACAGTCAATGAGGCATTGCCATTTAAGCTGAATATTTGACATACTGTACAGTATAATGTCCCATCAGCAAAGCACAGTCCTATTACTCCAATGAAAAGGCATGTTTCAGATCTGGCTCTATACTAATATAGGAATGAAGAATTAAAGCAAGAACACATTTCGCCTTATTGACATATATCATCCTCTGCATTCTCTGCTTGATTGAGTTATTCATTTTCTCTTCAGTTCCTCCAGTTCCAGCACATCCCTAGACCTTGAAGACCACCAGGTATTTTTTTCAAATGAACCAAGAAAGAACTTCTCAGTGACGTTCCCTTACTGAATACTATTCCCTGCCAGGGAAAGCATTCACAGCTTCATTCTTAACCTGAAGGACATTTATATGGCCTTAAACTCACTTTTAAAGCTGGCAAATTAGTGGGCAACAACCTGAGCTAATAGGACTAAATATCCTTGTTGGGTTTGTATGACTCTTTTCTTTGGACAGGAAGCTTAACACTTCCAGCGACATTTCCTTATGTCAGCTATCATAAAAGCAGAAGAAACATTCTGAGAATCGTAGCCTATTTAATAAACACAAATAGCATTGTTAAATTAAAAAGCTACATCCTCATTTCCTACTTTAGTTTTAAAAATTAGTAATGGAACATTCCTGGCACTTTAAAAAATTGTTTCATATCACAATAATATTCTCATGTACCCCCTCAAATTGCCTACTCTCAGGAGGATATATTATTATTATTAGCCCACCATTATGCAGCCACACTCAATGAGCCTATTTATGGTGATATTTTGATGATTCCAAATTTGCTTACTTGGCTCAGATTGGTAAACACTAATCTATGCTACTAACCCCACTGCTCTTTGAATGACCTTTCACAATTACACTGATTACATGTTTACTTCTCGCACTCTTTCTCATTATTTTAATTCATTATTTTCTTTCTTTCTCTGATTATATGCTCTTCCTTTTGCAAGCATGTCAGCTTGACTTTCCTCCTGCTGAACATATAATTTTTCCCTTTTTTTACTTTAAGCTTTTCTATGACTATTGTCCAGGCTAAAGATGAATTTCTTGCATTTAATCAAGTCTCAGTTGATGGCTATATTGTAACCTAGGAACTGGTTAAACATTTTTCATCTGTAGCTTTACCATCTCATTCTGTCTTCATAAAGTCCATAGTTAACACTGTGCTGTCATCAAATTGAAATCAAAACTGTCTCTCATGGAATTATTATGCCCTCTAGTGGTGAATGAGCACTATGAACTTTGTGTTGGAAACATCTGAATAGAGCTCAGTTCTTAATTGATTCAGAACACAGAATTTCAAATCCATAGTGTTTCCCAAGCCAAGAACATAAACTGGCACCAAGATTCAGGAAGAGTCTATATACACTAAAACTAAATCCAACTCACCTTACTATGGATCCCCAAACTACTCAATTGTTAATATACTATACTGTTTTCTGAAGTTCCCAGTATCTGCCTCTCTAAAGTAAGAGACATTTTGTGACCTACTGCCCTCCCATGTCTCACACAAGAAAAAGTCTGCTTTGGACTCAATTGTTTTAAGGAAACTACTGTATATGGTCTTCTTCCTGGTTTATTTATTTATTTTTTTTTAATTTTGGAAGAAATTGGCCACCTCATCAGGACATTTCAATCCCAGAATCATAATGGCAGTGATTACATTAAATAACACAGGATGGGAGCATATGTTGAAAGTGCGTTGCTGCACCCACCACATGACAAACCATCTGGAATGGGACCTGAGTGAAGTAGGTGACACCTCAGCACGGCCCTGGAACAGTGTGAGTTTTATTTTTATTTTTTTTATGGTGGCTGGGGTACCAATCCTGCCACCAACTCCCAAGTTTTCCTTGTAAGTTGGAGGACCTGCTTGCAGGGCCGGATGCATTATGTTTGAACTGCAGTCTAGAAGTTCGAAGACTTTAATAAATTAACCCATTCCCACCAAACTAGCTGTTTTTCACCACCATCTAGCTGCAGACAATAATGAGACTTTCCTGCATGCCTTTGACTCAGCCTCAACTCTTGGTACAGTAGCTCAGGAGCATTGTTCTTACTGTATTTGACACTGAAAAGGCCTTTGATGAAATAAACTTGTTATTTTTCTGACAGGTCATAAACAGAATGATACTTGGTTATGTAAAACATTCTCACTTGCTCCCTTCATTTTTCATCTTGACTAATTCCTCAGTCTGTCATGCCTTCGTCAGCCAGAAAGGAACCAGGAGTGTTCATTGTCAGCCTTCCCTTTCAATCTATTCTTTGAATCACTGGTGGTGTTGATCTGCAACTCTCAACTTTTGGCCTCATTTTCTTGCCTTTCATATAATCTCTATCTGCCCTTGCAGATTAGTTCCACCTTTACCTTTATAATGTTCCTTCCGACACTACCCATACTTAAGACCTCCTTAAAATTTAAAAAAAACCTGTCTGGCTATAAAGCTAACTGGATCTATTCAATGTTACAGCCTAAATCAGTGGCATATACATCTTCATTTATTTTGTTTATTTAATGAAGTTAGCCCCCCTAGTCATTTGTGGACACATGATCATTATAGCTGTACAAACATTTTAGACATCCCATTCCAAAAACCGCGGGCATTAATATGGTGTTGGTTCATCTTTTGCAGCTATAACAGCCTTCACTATTCTGAGTAAGCTTTCCACAAGACCTTGGAGTGTGTCTGTGGGAATTAGTGCCCATTAAGGCAAAATGGCATTTGTGAGGTCAGGTACTGATGTTGGACGAGAAGGCGTGACTCTCAGTTGGCATTTCAATTCAAACCAAAGGTGTTCAACAGGGTTGAGTTCAGGGCTCTGTGCAGGCCACTCAAGTTCTTCCACACTGCACTTATCAAAACATGTCTTTCCGAACCTGGATTTGTGCACAGGGGAACAGTCATGCTGTAATAGTAAAAGGGCTTCCTCAAACTGTTGCCATAAATTTGAAAGCACATAAATGTCTAAAAGGTATTTGTGTGCTGTATCATTAACTGTACTAAGTCCAAACCCTGAAAAATATCCCCAGACCATTATCTCTCCTCCACCAAACTTGACAGCAGGCTTTTATGCTGTCCGGAAAGTAACATTCTCCTGGCATCTGCCAAACTCGCATTCATCCATCAGATCGCCAGATAGTAAACCATGATTCATCACACTAGAAGCATTTCCACTGCTCCAGCGTCCAGTGGTGGCAATCTTTACACCACTTAAGCTAATGCTTAGCATTGTACACAGTGATCTTAGGCTTATGTGCAGCTGCTCAGTCATGGAGACCCATTTCATGAAGCTCATGACACAGTTTTTTGTGTTGATGTTGCTTTTAGAGGCAGTTTGGACTAAACTTCTCTGATCATCAGGAAAAACAGAACACCTACAAAAAAAACTTAAAACAGCTGAAAGTTTTTTTTATTTTTGCTTATCACATTTATGTTTTTACTAGCTGCATGTTGTCTTTGGGACAAAAAATAACCTGAAGACTCCCTAGCAGTTTTACTATATTGGTGAACCTGCAGAGGCGTCAACTAAGTGAGCCAGAGACAGGTCATATCTTGTCTGAGAATGACGTGTAGTCAAGTGCAGCTGTGGCACAAACTGTTAAACGTATGGTAGCTCGTTGTGTGAATGTACAGCGTGCGTGTACCACAAAGCGGAGTTTGTCAGCTTGGGTTGAATGAGAAGTGAGGTGCATGCAAGCACCGAAAAAATGTAAAAGTGCATACATGCGTTATCTAGTGCCTGATGTTGATCACGAGTAGAACGGACTGCTCCATACACACACACACACGGTGGATGTCAGCTTGGGTTGAATGAGAAGTGAGGCGCATGCAAGCACCGAAAAAATTTAAAAGTGCATACATGCGTCATCTAGTGCCTGATGTTGATCACGAGTAGAGCGGACTGCTCCATACACACACACACACACACACACACACACCCACACACAGAGTCCTTTTGCTTATATATGTCTAATACTCTGTCCTGTTATATTTAAGTGGTGCTTGTGCTTATCAAATAATTGTATTACTGTTTCTTAAAACAAAATATGAATAATTTACTTCACTTTAAGCCTAACCTCCAGAACCCTAATCCAAAGGGAAATACACAAAAAAATATGTACTATCCTGCACAAGCCACACTAAATATCATTCAGTTACAGCAGCCTGGTTTAGTCATCAATTAAGTATCATGTCATTAGAATAAGGGGGAAAGACAAGGTGCAACTAAACACTGACAGTGCCTGTGTCGATAACTGAACCCAGGTTTCCAAAGTCATGAAAAAGCAATGCCAAATTTTTTGTCGCTCAACAGCATTATACCGGTCTCCACTGGTCTGGATATCTGCATGTACCCTGTTTATTTTCATTTGCTGCTTTAATAGCCACAACAACAACAATGCTGAACGTTCATTTATTAACAGATGTGGCATGATATACTAAGTTATCAGAACTGACTAAGATATACAGTATTGATGTTTTTATTATATTTTCCCAAACTGTTGGCTATACACATTGGTTGTGATCAGCAGTAGTAGAATTCTCAGTGTCTTGAACTCAGTCCAGATCCTTTAGTCCACAAAACAAGTCTAGCTAGATCACCAAGCATAATTTTTTTCATGCATTCATTAGTAGAAAGTTTGAAGAAAAAATAATGATAAAACATAAAATAATTTTCTAAATTAATATAACAATTGTACAACTTTTCTGTCTCTATGGGAAAAGACTGTCAAGACAACAAATAAAGAATATGATTGGACTAAGAGGGATAAAAAAAATGTATACTCCGATGCCCTCTCCTGGTCACTCATTACACAGACATGGAAAGATAAAATACTCTAATCATGATGCCAATGAGTAGTAAAGTTGATTAGCACACGCAAGAAAGAATCTCACTGTACTCTGCACGTGTGATAATAAGGACCTTATTCACCTCCTTATAATAATAGTGTAAAAATTATTTTATAAGAAAACAGTGCGCAATTAAAATAGGACAGAGTGGAAGTTAAATTAGAACTACAAGTTTTTAAATATTTACCCAGACCATTCAAGTGAAAGATTAAACATTGTGAGTACCTCACATTTATATATGCATACAAAACATCTGTCACATTGACAGTTAAAACCATCTATGGTCAATGAATATAATCTTAACAAATCCAAATGATTTATATATAATGGATATATCTTCTTGATGCAGTCACAATTTTAACTTAAAAATAAAAGACTGCCAAAAGCTGCTGTGGCATGACATGCAAATGAGCCTTTAAGGAAGGGTTTAGCAGCTGCTAAGTGATCGTCTTGGAAACAAATGTCAATGCCAATTAGTAATATGCTATTGAAAAGCGTAGCTTTGTTTGGTTTTCTTCAATCCTGCAAACAGAAACTAGAATGAAGTGTTAGGTGTCAGACAAGTTATAATTACAAAGTAAAAATATATTTTCTTTGAAACGGAAACCTGCTTATTAGGTAAAAAGCAGAAGAATGCTGGCATCGTTTCACCAGCCTCATGCACAACAGATATTTTGCATTACAGCTTTCAAAGAGGTACAGCTTAAGAATTTGTATTTGCTTTAAAATTTAAAACTGATGTAATTAAATGGTGCTTCTGTCAGTTGCAATCTGACTGCAGAAATCAAATCACAAAAGGACTAACATTTTGCAAACATAACAGCAAATGCTACCAAGACCCTTACCAGGAGAAACAGTTTGGGGGAATGAATTAATGGATAATCAATGGTGCCACTTACAGAACTGATACAACTGCATTCTTTCACTTCTTAATCTCAGCACCATTAAGATGGAACTGTTTTTGATATGTTTCCCTTGCCAGAGAGATGGTGTTGTATTGGTCTACACTTCCTTCCCAACATAGCCAAACATAGGAGTATCTAACAGACTAAAACTCTAAAGTGAGTCCTGCATGATTGAGTGTAGGTGCAGGTAGGAATATGCACTTTGATGGACTGGCATCTCATCCAAAGTTCATTTCTGCTTTGCCCTCATTGTTGCTAGGTAGCCTTCACAACCACGTTGTCCTTTTAGTGAAACAGAAAATGTGGAAAAATTATCCAAAAGAAAAACAAGGTAAATTTACACCACAGATGAACCAGGAGGCACTGTTTTTTAAGTTGTCTATATCCTAATTTTCAACAGATCAGAAGACAATACTCACCCTTTCCTGCCTGCATTGCTAAGGTACAGGACATGATGAAATAACCTCACCCTGTACAGTAATGTTTTGAGATATGCACTTGTGAAAAAATAAATTGAAGTTTTAAAGACTGGTGCAGTGATGTGGCTAAGGCAAAAGGAATAAAATCTGAACTCAATTCTGCACATTTAAACCTCAGCATGTAGAACAAGGCCCTTCACCCATTAGTATTTCAGTCATTGTTACATTACACACACACACGCAAAAATAGGTTTACAGTTGTGAGCATGCAAGACATCTTTTAGGTAATTTGAGCACTTACGAGATTGTAATGTCCCATTCTGACATTGTTGTGAATCAATAAAGCTACTGAGTTAATAAATCTATTGTAATAATCATAACCTGCATGTCTTTTTCCACATGAACAATGATATACAGGAGTGGGCAAAATTAGTTTATGTATGTATAATCTATTTATCTGTCTGTCTATCTATCTATACACACACATACATACATACACATATACATATATATATATATATATATATATGAATATAAATATATTGATTTAGTGATAGTTTTAGATGAATACCTGACTAAATAAATTTAAAAATAATAAAGGTAACAATAACTGAGGAGAGAAACACTTCTATTAAATAACAGAAAACAAACAAGGGTAGACTTTCTACAAAGGCATTATTTTGTAAACTTGATCCTGGTGCTGCTCTTAAATAATCTTCATTTAAAACTGAAAGTAACAAAAAAAGATGCAAGTATATATAACATGTTGAGCTATTAATTCACACCTGTGTTCTCATCCTCAGTAGGCTGTGTTAATGAAACACATTGTACAAGAAATAAAAGAGCAAAATCTTAAACTGGGAAAGGAAATACAATAGGTTTATTATATTAGTAATGATTAAATTGGCTACCTTGTCAAATAAAATTGTTGGCAGAATTTAGGGGGTATATTAGAGTAAGTGACATCTAGGTAAAATGGAATAATGGGGAAAATGAACACTTCATTTGATGCACCTGCTACGCCTCTGTAAACTCCTGATCATAACTATTAGTGGAAACATTACACAGCATTTGCAGATGATATTTAACATAAGCAGACAATGATCAACCATTTGTGCAATGTTTGATTTCTTTTTCTTCTTCCTTCTAATCAGTTGCTTGTTGAAATTCACATTAAATCATCAGGTAAGATAATTAGAATTGTAAGTTAATTAAAATAAAGAATGACCAACAACCATGATATTTTGAAGGCAGGATGAAGTTTATAATTAGTTGTAGATACTTAAAAATAAATTAAACAACATTGCAGATACTGACATTAGTTGGACTCTTAGCTATAAGTATCTAAACCACCATAATCAAATACATAATTACAAAACAGAACAATGAATGAGTACACAACATTTTACACAGAACACTCCAGACATTATATGCACACTATATGGAATGGCCTTTTGAAGTGAACCTTGGATTTACAGCTCATGTTTGTTGTATATCAGTATTCTGCTGTGACTTTGATCTCCTGCAGCACATTACTGTCTATTTTTAAAACCTCTTTCTGAGGTATTTACCGGAAGTCCTCTGCAGAGAACATGCCCTTAGCTCTACGCAAAATGGAGTCCTTAGAGGCATCATAGGGGTGTTCTTTCGACGGAATCTCCAAAACAGCAGGGATAGACAGCATATGAGCATCAATGGCATGTCGAATCATTTCTGCAATGAACTGGTTTATCAAGATTATTCCAATGTCATCACGGGCCAAAAAGCTCCTAGAAATACAAAAAAATATGATGTAACAGAAATAAAACAAGGTTATTACACAGTTTTATTGAAAAACACCAGGTATTAGTAACGTAGTTTCAATGCATGTCTTTTTAACTTACAATCCTTGAAAATTATCTCCCTAAATTGGCCCTAATGAGAGACTCTGTGTGTGAGAGTGTCCTGGGACAGTGTGACACAATGACCAGGCCTATGCTCCTTCCTGCCTGCCTGTCTGTCTGTCTGATGCTTCCCATAAGAACTCCAGCTCCCTGCCACCCTGGATTGGATTATGTTGCTTTTCAACAACGTAACAATTAATGACTCAAGATAACAACACTTTAATATCAAAACAATGCTTGATTTTTTTTTTGTTTAAAGAAATTTGGTATAGAACTTGACCAAATTTCACTACCCCCCCCCCCAAATAAAAGATGGCTGAAATCTACAAGGAAAAAATTTAACAAAGCAGAAGTTACAGAAATTAACTGGCACCAGAAAGCAACATGGCCAAAATATCGAGACAAAACTGATGTTAACCAGATCTTAAGAGCTTGTTTATAGTAAAGCCAGTTTAAACAAGTGCAGGACACAATGAAACCCAACCTATGTTGTTTATACAATAACGCAGAACAAGTTTACTTGGGTTCTTTTTGGGGACTCCATTTTTAAAGATAGATTTTTTCAGCATGCGAGTTTCAATGTCAGCATATGAATTTCATAACCTACACAACTGGCGCACGAGTGTGCATGTATTTGTATGGTGGGGGAGCCTGTTAACAATAAAAGACACGATGTTTCCAGCTAATGCAGCCTTATCTAAACAAACACAAACAAGTGCATTACATATAGATCAATGCCCTTTAAATAACTGCATTCTAAAGGATCAAATAAGT
Source organism: Erpetoichthys calabaricus (assembly GCF_900747795.2). NCBI lineage: Eukaryota > Metazoa > Chordata > Cladistia > Polypteriformes > Polypteridae > Erpetoichthys > Erpetoichthys calabaricus. Next base: position 262,070,666 of record NC_041394.2, on the reverse strand, counting down.
ATTTTAAAACGTTACCCTTATTTTTCAAGTGTGTTTATTAACGCATTTTACCTAAACTCAATAATTTTCATTCTGTATTATACATGAATGAATACAGGACTTAACTCGTAAAATAGGTTAAAAATACCCTTAAAACCGCAAAGCGCGTTTATACTGTTGTTAAATTGTCCTTCACACATCATCTTTTCAAGTGAAAACATATAAGAACAAGAAAGTAACATGCTTTATTAAATAATATATAGTTCAAGGTTTACGGCACCTGTACTTGCCTGATTTAGATATACATTTTTGAGCAGAAATCTAAAATGTGGTAAAACACAAGAAGAACATGTTTTCTTCATGCCTCAGTAAGTTTCCCATTTACAAAAATAAATAAAACTATAAGAGAATTAATATCATTATGCAGCGTATGCAACCAATGATTTTCTTGCTCATACTGAGAAACACTCACTTGAAAGTCTCCTCTATTTCGGTGATGCTTGTGTCCTTCTCCACCACCAAAAAATTTGGCTTGCGGTTCTTGTTCAACTCACCAACCCCTCCGAGCAGAAACCCCGTACAGGTATCCTCATCACCGATCACCGCTATCAGCTTCCCACGCCCTGCCATATCCAAAAATAATAACAAAACCACAAACAACTGACAAGCTACGGGAGAACTAAGCAACACTTGAAACACACAACTGTGATAAGCTCATCCACTGTCACTTCCCTTATGACGGTCACGAGGTCCTCACGCATGCGCCCAATCACACTGTTCTGGAAGAGATTTGTTGCTTGTCACGTGGCCAAGCTTCAGCAAATCAGTTTTCGAAACTATCCAGCGACCACCGCATCTTGTTCAAGGACAGCTGGGTGACTTGCACTCGCGCAATCATTAGTTTTATGTATTAATCGTATGCTGTAATGTCTTTTTTTTTTCCTTTTTTGCAATATGCAAGATATAAAAAAGCTAATTTTATTAATTGATATCAGAAATAAATACTGCAAATGTGAGGCTTTTAAAATCGTATTGCTTCAGATCTAGTTGAGACTATTGTAACTTGGTTCATAACTAAAAGAAGGAAGTTGGACGACTACTGCCCTTAATACCCCAAAGTCTATCTAGCAAAGTGTGACAGCCATATTAGACGCACGGCAGGAGCTACGTGTTGCACCCATGCCATATGTCACCAAACTAAGTACAGAATTGGTTACAAGACACATCACCTTTATTTAACAATGATGTGCATTAAGCAATAGTAAAATATTAATGCACGCTACTGCATTTTTATTTTTGTTTGTTAACAAGTACACTTTATCTTGCACTCTTTGAAATCAATTAAACTTTTAAAATGAATGGTCTGTATTCTGTCAGCTATCCGTTATCTGTTTTTACATTACAGTTAAAGATTCAGAGTTCAGTAGAATCCGTAAAAGTGAAAAGAAACTTTTGAGGGATGTTTCAGTTTTACATAGATGTTGTTATTCTTCAGTTTTTCTTTACATTTTCCACTTGAATTACTTCCATTACCTTTTGACTAGTAAGCACACATCTTGCATTCTGTAAGTCTTGATGCAATTAATTTTGGGCTCCCTCTTTCTGGAATTTATTGATATTATTTTACATACAGTACCACTGCTTTGTTTAATTTTGTTTAAATGTAATTTTCCTTGGTGTTGTTTTTCAAACACTAAGCCTCATGTGTTCTACTGTTTCAGTCTGATTCCATTTATCTCTTGTATGTCACTATCATATATTAATACATATATTGTATGTCATTATTACAGTATACTGTATATACACACTATTGCTAAAACATAAGCCTCTGCAGAAGGTGTTCAATAAAAGGATTAAACAAAACGATCACATAAAGAGACAGAGAGAGAGACATACAGACAGACATTGGATTTTATATATTTATATTGCCAAAAGTATTGGGACGCCTGCCTTTATACACACATGAACCTTAATGACATCTCATTCTTAATACATAGGGTTTAATATGGAGTTGACCCTAATAGCTTCAACTCTTCTGGAAAGCCTTTCCACAAGGTTTAGGAGTGTGTTTATGGTACTAGGGTATTGTACCATGTTAGTCATTACGAATGTAGTGAGAAGTCAAGCAAAATGACACCTTTTATTGGCTAAAAAGTTTACAATATGCAAGCTTTCGAGGCAACTCAGGGCCCTTCTTTAGGCAAGATGTAATAATAATTGTGTTTATGGGAATTTTTGACTATTCTTCCAGGAGAGCATTTGTGAGGCCAGGCACTGATGTTGGACGAGAAGGCCTGGCTCGCAGTTTCCCTTCTAATTCATCCCAACGGTGTTGTATCGGGTTGAGGTCAGGGCTCTGTGCAGGCCAGTCAAGTTCTTCCACACTAAACTTGCTCATCCATCTCTTTATAGTCATTGCTTTGTGCACTGGTGCGCAGTCATGTAAGAACAAGAAGGGGCCATCCCCAAACTGTTCCCACAAAGTTGGAAGCATGAAATTATCCAAAATGGCTTTGTATGCTGGAGTATTAAGAGTTCCTTTCACTGGAAGTAAGGGGCCAAGCGCAACCGCTGAAAAAAAAAAACACACCATAATCCCCCCTCCACCAAACTTTACACTTGGCACAATGCAGTCAGACAAGCAGTTCTCCTTGCAACTACCAATCCCAGACTCATCCATTGGACTGCCAGACAGAGAAGCGTGATTTGTCACTCCTGAGGACACATCTCAATTGCTCTATAGTCCAGTGGCGGCGTGCTTTACACCACTTCATCTTACGCTTTGCATTGCATTTGGTGATGTAAAGTGATTGTGGTCATGCAGCTGCTTGGCCATGGAAACCCATTCCATGAAGCTCTCTACGCACTGTTCTTGAGCTAATCTGGAGGCCACACGAATTTTGGAGGTCTGTAGCTATTGACTCTGCAGAAAGTTGGCGACTTCTGCACAATGTGTGCCTCAGCATGTGATGTCCCCACTCTGTGATTTTATGTGGCCTACCACTTCGTGGCTGAGTTGCTGTTGTTCCCAATTGCTTCCACTTTGCTATAATACCACTAACAGTTGACCGTGGAATATTTAGTAGCAAGGAAATTTTACTAATGGACTTACTGCACAGGTGGCATCCTATCACGGTATAGCACTTGAATTCACTGAGCTCCTGAGAGTGACCCACTCTTTCACAAAAGTTTGTAGAAGCAGTCTGCATGCCTAGGTGCTTGATTTTATACACCTGTGGCCATGGAAGTGATTGCAACATCTGAATTCAATGATTTGGGGGGGTGTTCCAATACTTTTGGCAATATAAACACACTATATATATATATATATATATATATATATATATATATACACACACACACACACACACACATATATATATATATATATACACACATACAGTATATATATATATACACACACTAAGGGGCTTTGCCCCCTGCTTCCTTCGCTTGCCTAACCCCCTCCCCCGGCCTGCGCTACACGTCAGCCACTTTGCGTATATGGATTTTACTTTCACCAAACAACAAATCTTTTAATTCTCACAGATATGCCTCCTCATTGGGAAGAAACACTACTTTTCCCTGATGGCAACACGAATTAGACGATCTAAAGTCTCCAACTTAAAGGTTAATTCCAAACAATATATTCGATTTCTTTTCACTGTTCCGTTATTTCACCGAGTAATAATTTCCGTTTGTTTGCGCTAATGCGATCTTTACTATCATTTTTGTGAGACTTTCGCATTTTATTACTTTCATTATCTCTAACCTGCTCTGCATGTGTATCGTGCCAATGTTTTTGAATTCTTTACGACATTCTACTTTGTCTTCTACTCTTTGTCTTTTATTTTTGGCCCTGGGCGTGATTAACTCTCTTGGCACAAAGTCTAGTTTTGCAGGATATGAAAGTATCTCTCTGAAAAAGTCACGTCTCGTCCCAGGATTTTTTATTATAACAGATTATATATATATATATATATATACACACACAGTATACATTTATATAAATGCAAATGTTTGGGCACCCTTGCTTAAAATGTCTGTTACTGTGAATAGTTAAGTCAGCAGAAGATTAACTGATCTCCAAAAGGCATAAAGTTAAAGATGACACATTTATTTAAGATTAGTGTATTGTTTTTGTTTTGTAAAATTGTAGTTAAAAAAGGAAACGTGCACCAGGCAAATGTTTGGGCACCCCAAGGTATTTGAGGTCTCAGATCTTCATTTGCTCTTTAGGACTATGGCTTGTTTACAGTCATCAAAACCACAAGTGATGCAGATTGTAAAGGTGTATAAAGTCTCTGACTTCTCAAACCTTGTCCCAACAATCAACAGTCATGGGCTCCTCTAAACATCTGCCTAACACTCTAAAAAATAAAATAATTGATGCTCACAAAGCAGGAGAAGGCTACAAGAAGATTGCAAAGCGTTTTCAGTTAGCTGTTTCCTTAGTCCATAATTGCAGTTAGAAGAAGATTTAGCAGACTCTGGAGAGATATTGCACTGTTCTACTGTGCAGCAACACTTGAACAAAAATTACTTTCATAGTGGAGTCTGCAGAATAAAACCTTTGCTGCATCCTAGCCTCAAAATTCAGCACCTGAAGTTTGCAAATGAACATCTAAACAAGTCTAATGCATTCTGGAAACAAGTCCTGTGGACTGATGAAGTCAAAATATAACTTTTTTTGCCACAGTATGCAAAGGTATGTTTGGACAAAAAGGGGATCTGAAATTTTGGAAAAGAATGCCTCTACAACTATTTAGGATGAAGTTGGATTGATCATGCAAAAGGGTTGTGTTGCAGGCAGTATTACAGTGAACATGTCATTGGTAGAGGGAAAAATGGATTCAAATAAATACCAGCAAATTCTGGAAGCAAACATCACACCATCTGACAAAAAAAGTTGAAGTTCAAAAGAGGATGGTCCTACAACAAGATAATGATCCGAAACACACCTCAAAATCTACAATGGAATACCTCAAGCGGTGAAGGTTGATGGTTTTTCCATGGCCCTCACAGTTCCCGGACCTAAATACCTTTGAAAATGTGTAGATAGATCTCAAAAGAGCAGTGCATTGCAAGGCAGCCCAGGAATCTTGCAGAATTAGAAGCATTTGCAAGGACAAATGGGCAAAAATACTCCCAACTAACAAATTAAAGACTCTTAGCTTGCTTCAAAAGGCATTTACAAGCTGTGATACTTGCCAAAGGTGGTGTTACTAAATACTAACCATGTCGGGTGCCCAATCTTTTGCTTCTGGCTCTTCTAAATTTTTTGGTATTTTGTACCTGTGAATGGTGAAAATAAAACAGCAATCTTGCTTAAAATGTTAAAAAAATGTGTCATCTTTAACTGTATACCTTTTAGTGATCATCTTCTGCTCACTTAATTATTCACAGTAACAGACATTTTAAGCAAGGGTGGCCAAAGGTGTATACTGTATTGCAAGAACAACCCCGTATACTTAACACAAAGGAAGGTTGTAGTGCAACAGAACAGTCTCTTAGGGCTGAGTCTACCACAGCTTTAGTCAAGCCCATCGACTGCTTCCCAAGCGCTTGTGTGTGACTAATACATATATGGCAGAAAAACTGGGGTACCTAAAGAACACCTACTGTACATGCAAAAAATTCATAGTAAATGCAGCCAGATTTAAACCATGTCTAATGGAACTAACCATCGGGCAATCATTCACATCTATTAAAAATCAAGCAAACAAAATCCAAAAAAAGCACACTTCTGCAAATGAAAGATGACAATGAAAGATGAAAAAGAATTGTAAAAAATATCACAAACATGATGCTGTCAGTTATAACAAATTAAGAAATTAGTTTTTACATAAAGATTCAGATATGAAGCAGTTTCATTACAATTTTAAAAAATATATTTTATTTTATAATATTATGCTTTGGAACTGACAGGCTAATTAGGTCAGAAACAGATTGTTCAGGTAGATCAGTTCATTTTTAAAAGTTTGTTAATAAAATTATTTGCATCCAATAATGTTTATCATTATATATTCTTCTGTTTGTAAAACACACTGCACTTTTGTGGTTTATATAAAGATTAAGTAATGAATAGTGTATTAGCAATTTAAATTTTGTTTTTACAGTTGATGCATTAACAATGGGACCACTTATAGAAACATTTAAAGAAATTTTTCATTTACATAAACAGAAACGTCATAAAATTCTTCAGACTATCTTTTGACAAATATTAGACTTTATACAACACATTTCAACAAAAAACATTATCACAAAGACATTACATTTTCAGTTGCTGATACATTACATAAAGCATCATATACTCAAAGGAGCAGATTTAAACAGCACAGTAATCACACCAACTGTACAACTAAGTTAATACAATTTACAGGAAGAAATTTATTTGATATCCAGACAGCAGAATGCAACAGCAAAGCAGCACAAAACCAAGGTCGGTATCATTTATGGAGTGTGGTGCATAGTATTGGCGTGCAGAGTGGTACTTTCTCACAGCTCCTTGGTCTTGGATTTTAATTCCAGGCTAGTGGGTGTTTTTTTTCTTGCATCATTTTTGGTTTTCTGTAGCTACTCTGGTTTCTAGTCCTATTGTGACTAAGTGTGTGTGTATGTGTGAGTCAGAGAGTGCTGTGATCAATTAGTATTCTTCACAGGGTTGGAGTGCTTGTCTTTTTCAGGGCCGATTCCTGCCTTGAGTCTAATTCTGCTGGAACAGAATCTAGGATCCAGAAACCTTGTAAAGGAATAAATAGTTCCAGTAACTGGAAGGATGGGAGTTTTCATGAGGCAGTAGACACAAAAGCAGTTGTTGAACCCTTCTGACTCACTAAATGACAATGGAAAATGTGAACAGTTTCAGTGGAACTAAAGTAAAAAACAGACCTGCAAATAGTTTGTAGTTATTTATATTATATAGTGTAAAAGCTAATTTATAAATTTTTTAATATGTTATAATTTCTAACAGATTTTATGGGATAAGAAAACAGAAGGATATAATTTCATTTAATATATTCTTCCATTGACAAAAATGCAACTGTGAGGATTTGAACATCTTCAAATTAAGACTGCCTTTACATAAAAAGACACATACATAAACTGTAAAAACAAATTCTTTATTTAAATAGAAACTTCCTTATTAAGTACAACTCCAAAACACTACAACTGTATAATTTTTATCTAATGTATGCAATTCTACGTATGGAACTCAGCTGATTAAATCATTTGTTCTGGTGCAAATAAATTATTAGCTGCTGATAACTTTTTTTTCACATTTGTGCCTGGTTAAAACACAATACTAACTTTAAAATGCAATGCCCATAACATATTAAGGTAAATAACATAAGCATAAATTAAACATGCACATGTCTTCCCCACATATTTAAAGACCCCTCTCCTTCATTTAAAATGCAATTTAGGATTTAAAATTAGAGAGTAAACAACCTTACAATCACACTCTGCTATCCAGAGTAATTCTTGAGGGAGTTCCACATTCCCTTTGCGCACTTGTATACACTACCTCTAGTGACAGAGTTTCAGCTTACCAAATACACTGTACCAATTGTCACTTGTTACAATTTATAAACTATAAGTTTCCTATGTCTGTCATTTATACATAGATATGTAAGTATATATGGATAATTATGAACGCAGTATTACAATGTATATATTTGTCACTCAAAGAATTAAACAATGGCTATTGTGGTTAACATTGATAACTGGGCCAAGTTATGTGCGAAGTACACGGAGTTGCATATAAACCAAAAATATTTAGTTTCAAGAACATCCCTCACATACTATCATAACAGTGCAATTATCAAAGAATCTAAATATGTGAGTGCATGTATTTAGGGTTTATCCCCTTTTAATGTATTTTTTGTGCTATCAGCCATGCATACACTGATTTGGTTGAATCAAACTGTAGGAGTGCAGTTAGGAAGAGCCTGTGTTTGTAGTATAGGGCACATGGTAGGATCCATATCTGCATGGAGATCTAGACCACAGCACACACGACAATTCTAAGTTTACAACTACGCACGGGTGAAAAACCCAAAAGCAAAAAGTAGAAAGAAATTTCTTAGGTGAGAATAACCAGTCAAGGATTCAAAACTGATTTCTTAGAGCTATATGGCTTAATTAGAAATTCACAAAACCAACAACTATACTGGAAATACAGTACATGCAAATGCCAGGGAGGTAAAAACTTAACAAAATATTAAATTTACACGTGGCCCCTCCCACCCTGTTCAGTGTGTTGTCATTTCCAAAGGCATTACAGTATACACGGTTTGGGAATAAACCAAAGAATGAGACAAAAAACATCAGTTCACAGAGAACCATACAAGCTTTTTGCAAACTTATATAACATGAATAATATAAATATTACAATATATTGAACCATCTCTTTTCAGTTTCATATTTTACTTTCGTCTCCAAAAGGTATCGCATTTACTAGGTGGTTAAACCACTAAACGACGTAAACCTTCAAGAATTTCCTTATTCTCTTGGCACAGTCTCGTGGGCGTTTACGGTTTGAAGAAGTGTGGTGTGCGCGTCCCCGGTAACACATACTATCGCCGAGGGCAGTTCGTCGAGTTGGCAATAAGGCTCACGTCCCTAGTGACTGAGCTACTTTTGCAAATTCATCCCGAAAAATACCTGTTGATTCTCCATTAGTCACTTCTTTGGCTAACGGATGCTACTGTGTTTACTCACCTAACCTTGACTACGGACTCCGCCTATCCCTCGTTTAACAAGCTCATTAGCTAGACCGAATACGCTACGCCCGTTCCTTGTCCTCTGAATGGCCAGCGAAAACGCCAATCAAAGCAAACATGCTTGCAGAATTTCCTCGAATCGTATGTGGATTGGTCACGCTCAAGTAAAGCTGCAAAATGAAAGATGGGGAAATTGTTTAGATGAGCTTGGTTGTGGCATTACAGCCAGAAATATACGATGCTTGATGTTTTTGGGAAGTTTGGCCGCTACCCAAAATACCCAGGTCCTTCAGAAATGACACCTGGTCGATAGTTCAAGGTAAGCGTTTCTTTTGCAATCGCACTTTGAAAGTGGATGCAAACGCTTAATATGCTGTGCACTGTAAGAGCCGGCTTTTGAAATGTAATGGGGTGTTTTTTTTCGGTTGGCCATGTAAAATATGGTTTTATTTTTCCGAGGTTGCAGATTTCGCATGCCTTGTGCACTGTCCTTAAATGCTATTTTGCTATTATCTAAAAGTGAGCTATTCATTTTAATTAAGTCAAGTATACACGTTAAGTGTCCAGTATTATGCATTCAAGTCGACACTTTAACTTTTCATAATTTATTTTCATTTACTGAAATCATCATTGCAATTTGTAAAGTTTATAGTTGGAAGACTAATTTTAAATAATAGTAAAAAAGTGTGTATTTACTGCATAACCCGATGTTCGTTGGGTGGTGAACTACAATGGCAAAGCACGAACTGGTTACAGAGATTGGTCTTTGTGCGCACTGATACTCATTGTTTGCAGCTGGAGGCTCGGTTGCCTGGGTTACATACTCTGAAAATTGAGCCGGGAGCTCACGCGTAAATTTGTCCAGCATCATAAAGTATTGATCAAGAGCAACTATGAAGCAGGTCCGCCTGCATCTCTTGCACGTGTAGTGCCTACAGTGCCATGTAGTACGATGTGTCTCTTAGAAAAAAAATTAGAGTTATGATGATAAGGTTAGGTGCTTATGTACGTTTTTTTTCTCTCCCTGATTAGAGGTAGAAAATAACCTTACTGCCCTTGTGCATCTGGCTTTATTAGTCTTATCGGATTTGGTTTTATTTTTGGTCTAGGAACAACTAAGACAATTTGCAAAGACCCGGATTGATTGTGCGGAGTGAGAGCAAGAGACAGACTTTTCGGCCAGACGCTGTCAAGGCATGCTTCTCGTGTGCAACTCGGGCTTTAGCAGATCACCATGAAAAAAATATTTGGCTTTGTGAAGAAAAAGAAAGGTCCATCTTCTAATGCTTCAGATTCTGGCAGTGTTTTCTCAGTGGGTTACGATCTGAAGGAAAAAGATTTGGGAAAACTGCACAAAGCAGCCGTTGCAGGAGATCTGGCAAAGTTGAAACAGCTGATAAAGAAAAATGACATCAATCAGCTGGATAAAGAAAACCGGTAAGAAGCCTTAAGGTATAATTTCACCCCGTGTACTGTATGCAATAACCTGCATTTGAATTTTATTAATTTATCTTGTTTTCATTTTATTAATTCATTAACGATTTGTAGTCTTCACATTTGCATCATAGGAAATTTGAGCAGGCTAGTAAGTTTTATTGTAGTGTGGCAAGTAAAGACTGTACTTTTAGACTATAGAATAGTTCCATAATAACTTGTTTTAATTTCATATTTACAGTACGTCAGACACAAATCCTGAATCCTCAGTATTCACTTTTCCATACAAGGTGAAACTGAAAACTCATTGTGCAAAATGTCATTTTTACATTGACTGATATTTATTCAAGTATTCACTGGATATTATTTTAACTCATGGAGCTGTACTGAAATTATTCCTTTCTTCTTTAAGGATGCTTTTTACTACTGATTGGCTTCATTAACTCATTAGGTATCAACCATTTAAGATGAAACTTGATAACCATATTTGGTCTGAATTCTCTTTATTGCTAGTTCATAAATTGATAGAGCATTTGTATAGCTGTATTCCTTTCACACCACATTTTTATTACTTATGTTAACAGAATAATAAATTTAGTAATCACTAGTTTAATTATATTTTGATTATATTTTGATAGTCAATATAGAATACTGTCATAAATTAATAAAAGATGTAGGCTCTGTAGTTTATTTGACAATACCATACAATAATTTTATGCAAACTTGTTTGATACTGAAGTAAATTTATTTGACTATTTTAGTAGTGTTAAAACTTCTTTTTTAAAAAGAATAATGTAACTTGCATGCATTTCTTACATGTGGAATCTAAATTAATGTCACAAGACTAAGGATTTTTTTCTGTAACCAGAAGTAGTAAAGTATATTTCACCTCACCATTCAAAAAAGCTAAAGCCCAATGTATCCTGCATCAATTTTAAAATAATATTACATTAATTTTTAAAATGCATAATCAAGTCTTTGGATTAGTTAGCCATCACTCAAAACTTCACATGCATACTTGAGATGAACTCCACAAACTATGGAAGTATTTGATTCACTGTGAATTAATATACATTTAATTTGGTTATTATTTACATATTTCTTTATACAAAATATTTCTGTGTATTATACACAATGCAGCCAGAGAATTTTTATTTTTATAATTTCCTCAACAAATTACATATTTGTGCAACTTGCAGACATTTTCTTAATATCACAATACTCTCTTAACAACATTAATATGTTTTGATCTTTGTGGATTTAAATTTAATGAAGGGAAGAATTCACAAGTTTAAGGTAACTTGTCTAGTAATTCATCATAAATCTGGGCTCAAAGTATTGCTTAATTTTTACATTTGCCTTTGTTTTCATTTTTAAAAGACTGTTGATGCTATTTGCACAGGTTTCTCGGCAACTAAAACAGACTCAACATTCTTTACACAATAGGGGGGTGGGCTGATAATATCTGAGGTATTTAAATCCAGACATATTAAATTTCTTCATTTTTCATTTGGTCTTCTACACGTGCTTTGTTTCAGTTTAGAGGTACAGAGCACAGAACACATCACAGTTCAGATACAGAGCAAAGTAAAAAATCACAATTCAGATTTTATTAATTGAGTAAATCATGCGCAGTGCATTTATTTTGAAGACTGATATTTTTGTTTTACAGAATAATATTTTTGTGTTACAGAATAATAGGTTAGCAATATAGATTGCACTGACAAACATTATTGAACTATCGGGGCATGACGTCCCTGGAAACAGTAATGTCTAACTGAAAATGCTGTGTTATGCATTTTAATGTCAGGAGATCTTTTAAATCAACATATTTAACAGATTATATTACTATGTGCAGTTTTCTAGGAAGCATACATGACATCCTTTAAGTTTTTAAGATTCATTTCTTGTAACTGATTATTTCTTTTATCCTTTAACTGGTAATTTGGATATAGCAGGTGAATTATAATCATCACTGATTGTGCATATTTTGCAGTTCATATGCTCTAGAATAATCATGGAAAATGCTTTTTGATCATGATCAATATTCAAACATATATGTAAAGCTAAAGCAGTCTCTTACCACTGGCACATTTGTCTGTTTTTAAGCAAGTCACTTAATTCTGGCTGTCCATAGCAGCACTTAGTAGAAGGTAAGCTATACAGATCTTAGGAATGATTAGAGTAATGGATTTTCAAATAGGTCAATGTGAAGCATTTAAAAATGCATACCGGACATTACATTACCATAACAGTATCAAGATATAGTAGCACTGCAGTAACTTTTGATTCTGTAAATGTAATTGTATTTTTTTAATACTGTTACTGATGACCAAGGTATGTATGAAGATACCATACAGAAACAAAATATACATTTATAAGTCATTGAAATTGTTGTGTTACTTGAACCTTTTTGTAAGGATGCTTAACAAGCAGAATGATGCTTTTCTTTTTTATTAAGACAACTTGGCCATTACATTTCATTCTAAAACGTGGATCAAAATAAATATGATTAAAAAAACTAACGGTCAAAAATGTTTAACAAATACATCTTTTTATCTGTATTACGTTTTGCTGTTACTATGTTATTGAATTTAATGAATAACTTGGTGCATCTGCAGATACGTTTTGTGCCTTTTTATGAGTTATTATCTAACTAAAGAATGTATTTTGTTAATATTACATAGCTGCGTAATGTATATTGTTTAAGCTTTATAAAAATATGCACATTTCAGAGCGGTAGATTTTTATTTTACTACTGTTTGTTTTTTAATATTCATTGAATGAAAGAAAATTGACTTTTAACATATTTGTTTAGATAGAATTTAATGCAAATAGTATGACCAGAATGTGTTTAAAACTAAAATTTTGTCTAAAGATGAACTCTAAATCAAAAATATTATAGTTGCTGGAGGGAAAAGAATTGCTGACTATATTAACATGTTTGTCAAATTTATTTAACAATTAAGTGATATTGTTGAATGAGTAATTATTGCTGTGTGGATCAGTCAGAATTCAATGTAATTGACTGAATGCTTCAGACAAAATATGCAGAATTATCTTGGAGATGGTAACGTGGTACAGTGCTTGGCACAGCCACCTCAAAACTCCAGAGTCCTAGGTTTGATTGTAGGATTAGGCACTGTGGTAGAGGAGTTTACAGTTTCTTCCAAGTCTCTGTATATTATAACAAGCGAAATAAAAGCTCTAGTGCTTTATTTTCTGATTGTTGTATTTTCAATTTTATAAGCAGTAAAATGTTTTTTTTTTTTTTTTGTTCTTTTAGAACTCCGTTACATCTTGCATGTGCTCAAGGACATGCTGAAGTTGTCCGTTTCTTGTTGGATAACAAGGCAAAGCTTAACCTATGTGATAATGATAATCGAACACCATTAATGAAGGTATGGGTTAATTGGAACTATTACTAATATTTTTGGTTTATTCTACTTGAACTTTTAGACAATTTACAGTATATGTTCATGATATGTCCTGCCAAACTACAGATTTTGCTAAAAGCTCACTTAACAGTACAAATATAAGAGTATTAGAATAATGTTTGTCAAACAATTAAAACATTCATTGCACCTTTTTATTTTGTAGTCAAGAATGTTTCCATCCAGTTGTGATTTCTGGCATTCTAACAGTAGTTAGAGTTGCTAATTCTTTCAAAATTAATTAATGCCAAAAAAATCTGAGAGAGATTAGTTTTGGGACAGGTTCATCCCCATTTCTCATCTTTCTTCCTGTGTCTTCTGACAACGTGCAGATCATATGCTGAGACTATATCCATCAGTCATTTACCAATCAACCTCTGAACAACTACTAAAATGGTACAAAAGCCCATATGATAATTTAATGGTGGGGAACTTGGTTTGTTCAAGCTAATCAATCCAAAGTGTTTCTAAAATTTAGAAAGAGAAGCATAGTGGAACATGAACCCATATCAATGAGGAGTATTAGTCTGGGCACAGACTTCAGTCTAAGCCAAGTGTGTGTGTCTGTCTGTGTGTGTGTGTGTGTGTGTGTCTGTGTGCGTGTGTGTGTGTGTGTGTGTGTGTATATAATATTATATATATATATATTATATATCTATCTATTATAAAAAGAAATCCTGTCCCCTGTCCTGATAGTCTACGATACGTGATCTTTCTCCGAAGATAATTTAAAGACCCGCTAGACGAAAGAGACCTGCCACGGTGCGTCTCACGGGAACATAGAACGAGAGTCTTGCAAGACACACCCTACTTACAAGCAATATCAAAAAAAACAAATCAGTAGTGTAAAGGCAGTCATGCAGCACACACAGCTCCAGGGCACTCAGTGCATATAAAGTGTATAAGGTCAATACGGTAGAAACGAAATGAATAGGGTAGAAATGAAACGTTGACGATTAAACGAAGAAGAAAGAAAAGCGCTGAGAAAAGAGACTCAAATGCGTTGGACAGAAAAAAGAGCAAAAAAGAATAATCGAGGTGCAAATTCAGAAAATAAGGAAAGTAATTATCAGCCCGGAACAAGTGGAATTGGGGAAAAAAAAGCATGTCCAATCCGGCTCTTAATTAAATGACAGTGAGTAAAATGACAAAGTAGAACTTCATAGAGATGTTTACAAACGTTGGCGCTAAACACATGCAGAGCAGGTTAGAGACTATGAAACCAGGGAAATTAGAAAGGCTCAAAAAAAAACCAACGTTGGCGCTATACACATGTGGAGAAAGTTAAAGGATATGAAAGTAGGAAAATTACAAAATATAAAAAAGTAAAGATCGCAGTAGCGCAAACAAGCAAACTGCCTCATTTAACTATGCACCAGTCTAACTTTGGTTTTGCACAATAATTACTACACTATTGCACCTTAACAATTAATTCTACTTTATTCACATAATTTTACTTATTTATTATGTTCTACTATACTGTTATCTTTCAATCTATGACTTTTTGTTAATCTGATATTCTTCTAACTTTGCACAGTTTTTGATAAGCGGATCAGGATGCATTTCACTGCATGTTGTCCTGTATAACTATGCATGTGACAAATAAAGAATCTTGAGAATTTCAAAAATGGAGTTTACTGCACATGCATTTATTGGTTACTTTGTTAATGTATATATTTATCTGTCTACTTATTTAAAAACCTAAATTTACCCCAGGAGTCAAAAATGTTCTGTCTAGCCCTTGTACAAAAACCTTGACAAAAGCTGGGGTATCACCTTGGTAACTCCATGTACTTTTGGAATTGTGAGAGGAAAATAGCACAACTTTACAGACAGGAGTCCAATGCAGAACTCTACTTACTTTGTTACTTTGTAAAAAAAAAAAAAAAAAATTAAATGCTGATGATGTAGATCGTTTTGTCTATGCTGAAATTCCAAACAGAGAAACTTATCCTGACCTCATTAAAAAGATTCAGCATATTGGGACTCGCAAGATTACAAATATTGTTTTTACAGAATTTCTGAAATAAAAGTGAAACTAATGAAATAGCAACAATTCAAGGAAAAAACAATCTTAAAAGTGTGTATCCGGAAAACCAAATACGGGGGTTGGCGAGCAAAGCGAGCAGGGGGCAAAGCCCCCTAGTGTGTGTGTGTGTGTGTGTGTGTGTGTGTATATATATAATTTATTCTCGGGTGTAGGAGGAAAAGCATACTAACTAGTAAAAATTCAATAAGTGTTTTGACTGTCCAAGGACTTGAGCTCAATTTTCTTGAAATAAAATCCACAATATCCTAGTAAGTAAATAAAACAGACTCAAATATCAATTTAGTGCAAAAAATTATCTTTGTAGAAAGTACTTTATAGCGCCAAGTTAAATGGAATATTGTGGAACTGTGTGTGTGTGTGTGTGTGTTTTTTTTTCTTTTTTTTCCCTCTTTTACACAATTCCAAAAACATATTGAAAAACGTATAGCAGTGTCATCCATCATGTTTGAAGACAGAAAAAGTGTTCTTTTTTTCTTAACTAGATAGGCAACAGGTTTAATGTAGCTGTGTTTTGTGTGAGAATAAGAATTGACTAATTTATGACATTCAGTTTAAATTAGTAAGATTCAGTGATGCCATATTTATTTGTTTTGAAGGTTATAATTTCTACCCACCCGAAGAGCTCTGTTTGCCAGAAATATGAAGAAATCTATATAATCTAAGAATAAGGGTCATAAATTGGTGAAAGTCTACATTAAGTAACTTTCAGTTTTTGTGGTCCAGATATGGAGATAGACTACTTTGTAGCAAATAACCCAGAACTGCTTGCTGCAATTAACCAAATAATACAATTTATTCATAACATAAGGCGAACAGAAGATATAAATGTGTATAGATACAGGGTTAGCCAAAATGAAATACCACCTTTCTCAAGGTCATTGTGCGAGGTAGAGGCAGCCGAATAGTTTGGGTGGGTGTCCCTTGATAGGCGATCCCTTGTAGTTTTCAGTCGGCAACGTGCCTTCCAAATGCACTTCAGCATTCCTCCTAACAGTGATGTCTCAAATCGGAAAACAATTCTTTAGTGGGTGGCTAAATTTAGACAGACGGGTACAATTTGAGCAAAAAATCTCCAGACCATCCTCGGACTGTACAAATGCTTGAAATCATCCAAGCTGTAAGGGCATCAATTTTGCAGTCTCTTAGATGTTCAGTGTGCAAACATGTTTCTGCCTTAGGCATTTCCAACACGTCTTTGAGTAGGATTTTGTATGAGGACCTTAATTTCCATCCAAACAAAATGATGGTAATGCAGGAACTTGCTGAGAGAACATTCTGCAAACCGTTCATCCAGATGCTATCATCATGTGCAGCGACGAGGCACGTTTCCATTTGAATGGTTGTGTAAATAAGCAAAACTTTCGCTTTTGGGCTGATACCAACCCTCATGAACTTCATCAGGGACCCCTGCACAGTGACCATGTTACATTTTGGTGCTCCGTTGAAGAATTTGGCATTGTAGGCCCTTACTTTTTTTGAGGAGGGGGGAGCAATGGTCACTGTCAATTCAGAACGTTATATTGTAATGCTAGAGAACTTTTTGCGGCCCCAACTGGAAGAAATGGATGTGGTGAATGCCTGGTTTCAACAGGATGGAGCAATAGCTCATACGGCGCAAAGATCCATGCAAGTTTTGTGGGAGATTTTTCCAGGGAATCTGATTTCCCTGTGCGGCAATGTTAGGTGGCCTTCACTTTGACCTGATCTTGCTCTGTTCGATTTCTTCTTGTGGGGCTATCTCGAGTTGAAGGTATACACACACTTACCTCAAAACCTTGAAGCCCTCAAGGATGCTATTCGCCACAAAATCGCTGCTATTCCCCTTGAAATGGCCAAATGAATTATGCAGGCATTCAGAAATCGTCTCAAAGAGTGTATCGCTAATGATGGCCATTACCTTGAAGACATAATTTTTAAAACACATTAGAAAAAAATCTATTTGTATACCCTTGCTTGTGTCGTAATGAAATTTATTTTATCTTGTAGTGTTTTTGTAGAATACATTTTTGAAATGTGGTACTTCTTTTTGGCCCACCCTGTATATACAGAGGAAGGACAATAACAACACAAAACATAAAATTACAATACCTTAGTTTTCTCTCCTATAGAAAAAGGCATATAACTTATGAATTCTGATATTTTTAATTTATGGAGTCAAGATGGATACATACTTTTTTTTAAGCTGGTTATTAAGTTTCTAGGCTCTACACTGTGGTGTGCATTTACTCACAGCTAGTCTACACTGAAGTTACTGTAAGCAAGCTGCCCAGCTTTTCTGTGTGTGCACAGTTTGTGTGAGAATATGCCATCTAACTGGATAAGTTAAGAAATTTGCAACAGCTAAAGACCTATTCTTCACAAAGGTTATTACTTTTTAGTGATACCAGTACCATAATATAAATAAACTAGACATTAAGCCCGTTACAATAACGGGCGCTAGAACAGTAGTCCATAAACATTAGTAGGAACAGTCTGTATTAAATGGCAAGCGACCTTTTACTTCATTAAATTTTTTCCGTAAAATGCATTTAATTTTCTCTGACAGTAATACTGGCTTTGCTGTCCGTAATATGCGTTTTAATTTTCTGTCACAACAGTGGGCAATCAGCAGATTCTCACCTGCAACTGATGTAATGTGCTCGAAAATAAATCCACTTTTAAAAGTCATCGTATTGTAATATCTTGAAAATTCGTATATTTAGGAAAACCCCTTCAACGACTGACACTTTACACTTTACTGGGCCAAGCTTCTTAATCGCAAATCTGACATCCTCAGAGTGAACACTTGCACAACAATGGGGAAGCTGGTCTCCGTGTCTCAGTACCCGATTGGATTTTTCGTGTTTTATGTTTTAGGTCTTACCTCATTTACCATAATCCGATTGGATCTGCTGCGCGATATTTTCTAGGTCCCCCCCCAATTCCCCCCCAACCCGTCTTGTGTGACGCGTCAGGCAGCCTTTGAAGCATCTGCTTTGAAAGCATTGCACCATGCCCCGCGCATGTGCACTTCACCAGAAGACACACACACGGACACTGGACGCACACAGGAGTTTTATTAAAGAGGATTAGGTTTATCCTAAACTGTTAAGTTACATTTAATAGTTCTTGGAATCAAAGTAATTGTATTTATGGTTTGGTGTAGGCTTTCCTGGTCAGCTTTCTACAGTAGTGAATTTTCAGCATGATTTCCTTTCCTTGTTCAGGAGTTCTTTTCCTTCTTCACCTTGGCTGCAGCTTCTGGCTTTTAAACACTGTGTCCTCGTTTGGCTAGCATAAACTTTGTCTGCTGGGTGGTTTGAGATGAGTCATCCCCCATATTTAGCAAGATGAATATGTGTGTCTTTTACTAACCAACTTTCTCTTGCTAATGACCTTGCTTTTCCTTAATAAGGTTTGGATTAATGCGGTTCCCCCTTATGTGGCAATGATATAGGTTGGGAGTAGGGATTAATTCAATGTATGCCTTAGAAAGAAGGGTGTAGTATATGAGCATCATAGACTATTTTAACTTATGCATTTTATATTAAATGACCTTCTGATTTCAGTAATGGAAAAATGAACACAATTTACCAATGCAGTCAAAATACACATATCATGAATCAGTGTAACATATATATCAATAAATATTGAAATTAGTCGGGTACTTTTAATTTATATCAGTGCTTTAAAGCTGCCTTTACAATAATTTTGCAACTCATGTTTGTCTCAAAAGTCAATCTGTTAGGTAAATGACATTTGTTAGTGAGATATTACACTTACATTTCTACAATCAGGAAATATTATTTGAGTAATGACACTTAACATAGAGAAAATGGGTGGCAATTCTGATATATTTAATATTTTAAGTACCTGTAGAATCAGAATTTGTTTTTTATCCTTCTGTTGTATCACTCTTAAGTGATTAGACATGTGTTTATTAGTAGAAAGATTTTGGTACATCAGCAAGCCAGTCCAGGACAAGAATTAACCTTGGTAATTACTACATTTTCTTTGCTTGCATACTATTCAAATATAGGCTTTCATTAAATTTTGCATGTTTTAAAGATAAACATCCTGCTGTCTACAGAAACACAAAAATTTCCATTCAGTTACTAAGATGATTACTTCAAAACAAATTGTGCAATAGTATACTAAAATGAATTTCTTAAACTTCACATTCTAATGAAAGCTACACAAAATATGAACCTGTTTTAATGACCTAAGACTTTTTTGCTACTTTTTATCGTTTTTAATATTGTATTTATTCTAAAGTTACATAGTGCTTTCACAAGCAGTTTAAACACTTAGTGACCAGATAAATAACTTTAAATATATTTTGCTTGGCTGGGTTAAGACTTTTGCATAGTGCTGTATATACTGTATCTACATGATGGGTAATGAAATGAAAATGATTTCAGCCTGATCTATTAGGAGAAACACCAGTTACACCAAACTAATTTTATTTTTCAATCCCTATAAGCACTAATGATTTTGCCACTTTCAGAAAATTGTCTTGCTTGTGTAGCCACTGTTCTGTATCTGACTTGATGTATTCTTTGTTTAGCATAGCATGTCCCATAGAATTACCAGTTTAGATTGTTGAATAGGTGGTAGTCATTTTGGGCTGTGCCTAGAGAATAGGGGTAGGTGTTGCATCCCTTTAAATGCACAGTTTTGCAAATCAGCATTTGCAGCTTATACCGTGAGAACAGGAGCATCATCATGAAGCCGAAGTAGATGGTCAACAGGATTTCTTTCTACTTTTTCTGTTTGACTGCTGCAATGCAAAATGGCAGAATATGACCAGTTAAGTTAGCTGTTTGAGGCATGTACATCAAAGGGGAGCTACACTGTCAACATCATAAAAAAATCGTGCAGATGATCTTGCTAGGCACTGGATTGGAAATTTAATTTTTTTGGTAATGGTGTATCACCATGCTTCATTTGTGCCGTTTTGTTGCATGGACTTTTAGTCTTGGTGATGCAGTTTCAGAATCTCCTTGAAGAACTAGTATTGCTTCATTTTAAGTGTCCAGTTTCTGAATAATCGGTGTTCCACAGACCTTGCTGATGTCTACTGGTCCTGAAGAAACGATTCAGCTGATCCATAATTAACCCATATAATGTCTACTGTTTTACTCATCATCCTTCTTCATTTTGTCTTTATTATTTGTTCCATGATGCTAACATTTTTTTCTGTTCGTATATCTATCTGCTGGCAGTTCATATGCTACAGCCAACAGATGAAGTGGTTATTTAACCAAAAATCAATTTCCAAAGGCTTTTTGTTCTCTATATTAGAATAAATAAGAGTATAATCTTGATTTTATAGTTTTAACTAGGGGGCTCCGCCTCCTGCTCGCTTCGCTCTTCCACCCCCAGGTTTGGTTTACCGGATATAAAATTTGTAGTACTAGGGTGTTGTACCATGTTAGCCATTATGAATGTAGAGAAAAGCCAAGCAAAATGACACCTTTTATTGGCTAACTAAAAAGACTACAATATGCAAGCTTTCGAGGCAACTCAGGCGCGCTACCTAGTTTGAAACTTTATTTTTTACTTGCTCCCAGTGTAGGGGGGAATTTGGGAAAGATGTTTTTTTGAACTTGCACTGTAATTGGATAAAACTGGTCTATATTTTAGAGGGGTCAAAATGTAAAAATGGTGGAATTTATAACAACTAGGTTGGTAAACCACCAGAAAAAATTCAAATTTCATTTTTTTTTTTCAAATTGGGCATTGTAATATTAAAACATATTTATCCAAGTATAGAATCCTAACTTTTATCACTTATGGAAATTAATAACTTTTTTTTAATCCTAGGAAACCTGAAAAAAAATCAGAAGCTGGTGTCTATATGGTTAACTTTAATTTTTCTTTCCACTATTAAAATTGGCAGCAAAAAAATACTAATTTTAAATGGGCCAGTATCACACAAGTAGAAATTGTGTACAGTTGCAGAGCACCCAATTTATGTCAGCCACAGAAATAGCAGCACATTTTGTGTAATGGATAATATAATGGATGTAGTATAGTATATAAAGTCAATCAACATTACCAGTATCTAATAATAAAAAAAAAAAAAACTTGTTGAATAGCCTAGCTGATATTATGCTTACTCTTCCTGAGTTGTCAAATGCTTTAAATACTCTAAATCAATAATTTATATTTTTTTATATTTTCAATTGTATCTATTGAATTATGTAAACTTGTAGCTCAGTTTTTTTGTTATTCAGAAAGTACTGTTTTTGCTTTTTATAGGCTGTCCAGTGCCAACAGGAACGATGTGCAGTTTATCTTTTGGAGCTGAATGCAGACCCCAATCTTGTAGATGCCGATGGAAACACTGCACTCCACTTAGCTGCCATGATTCCTGACCTGTCCCTGGCAACGCATCTGCTGGAACATGATGCACATGTTAATGCTTCAAACAAGGTTTATATTAAGTGTATCTTCAAAATATGTTTAATTTCAGATGTGTTGTTCTTGGGTAATATAGAAATCCTGTCCAGCTGTTCATTCATTATGTTAAAAACATAGAACATAATATTGAAAGTGTAATTGACAATTGTTCACCAGCTCATTTTCATCGCATTTGTATCTATTTCACTTTAAAATTGCTCAACTATGTGTGAACAAATAAATACAACTAAATGCATTATTTTTTCCCCTAATATTATATAAGCAATTTCTTCTGTACTGTTGATTTTATGGAACCCACAAATTGTTTTTATTTTCCTCTTCATTCTACTTCATAATGCATAGACATTAACATTCTGCGTTTTACATTTTGTAATCATATTTTTATATAGTGCCTATGATTTTTGCAATTATTTGGAAAAAAAGATAAAATTTCAATACCCAAGCCTGAGCAATAAATCCACTTACCTGAGCTACATTTGTCTTAAAAATGGATGGCGGCAAACAAAAAAGTATTATGAACAAGCAGCCCAAAAATGTTTTAGGAAAAAGTCCAAAACAGCTTATGCAGCTGGACATTTTGAACACATAGGCAGATAGGCAGTTGATGTTTTATAGCTAAAGGTATCTGAATAGTATATACTTTTTTTCCTTTTCAAGGTTTCTGTCTGCTTTTAGTATTGTGGAAGCAGTAGGCTGAGTTGATCAGTTCACATTTTCTTCACCCAGCAACCAAATGAAAGCAAATCTATCCAATGTCTCCTCCCAACACACCTGTGAAATGCAAATATGATACACCAGATACACTGTGAGCTATCTTAAATAGCAGACTAAACAGGACACATTTTGAAGTCCAACACCTTTTTTAAAAAGGTTGTGCTTAGTGCCAAGTATTGAAACACAGATGTTGTTCTGTAAACCTAGGAAGCAGATAGCAGGCAAAAGTGACCCTGGAACTCCCATACTTTTCCATAATCTCTTTCAAAACAGAAATGACTTGCATCTGTAAGTAGCCTTATTTCACAGTTCTGAAATATGTGTGCAAGAACAAGGACCTGGTAGACTTCATACTGTCCCATGGCCAAGGTTGAGTTCACATTGGTTCCCTGAAATCTAAGGTTCCATTCTAAGCTGGAGATTCTTTTCCAGTGAAGTTGAGGAATAGAACTCCTCTGTAATTACAACATACTCGCTTGACTCTTTTTACCCACTTGACCCTTTTTTGTTAAAATGTGGTCCTACCTTTTGTATCGGATTATTAATTAGATGTCACTTTTTTTCCATACCATTAGGAAGGCTTCACTCCCCTAATTTTAGCTGTTGCAAAAAATCACCAAGAGATGGCAGAGTTTTTATTGAAAGAAGGTGCCAATGTAGACTCAACAGACAGTTTAAAAAGGTATTTATGTTTTTATGACATATATAATTTGGGTGTGTGTAATCTAATTTAGCCCATTATCATTTAATTTGCTTTACATGTAAACTTCTGGCAGTTTACTGAGTTGTAAAATTTTTGACCACTTGTCTCTGTGTGTGTGTGTGTGTGTAACTAATATATAATTAAGGTTGCCAATCTTGGCATCCTGACCAAGATTGAGGATGGTTCCCAACCTGGGAAGGGAGTCATAATGGAAGGACGAGGATGGACTGGCATCCCAACAGGAATGAATGCCGGTTCCTAGCCAGGACAGGAGGCCTGCTCAGAAGGACAGTAGGGGGATACATCCAGGACAGGAGGCCTGCTCAGAAGGACAGTAGGGGGCTACATCTCCCCCCCCGTGCACACAATGGCCTAATTGGTGAAACTCCCATATGGATACCTGCAAGGCAGACTGGGAATTGCAGTCCTTTAGGACAGCCCTGTCGGTCTTCTTGACTGTCAGAGTGGGCATCTGCCTGACCCAGAAGTCCTTCCAAAGGGCAAAGGTGTGGCACCAAGAATATTCCCAGGTCTGGCACAGGCCGGTTTTCATGAACCAGTAGTTTGCTTTGGGATGAGGTGAATAAAACTACATGTGGAAGGAGGAAATGAAGCTTAAAACTGTTTTATATTAGGTTTCAAGAGGATTTGGGTGCCTGTGGGAGGTATTGTGTATGATGAACCTCTTATGTTTGAACCCAGTACTCTGCTACACCAGGTGGTGGTTTAATTAAAATATCTATGTAGATAGCTATCTCCTTTGTTGTCCCTCAGATTTAAAAAAAAATATTTTAATTTGGTACATTTACCTAAATTACTTTAAGAAAACCTGAAAAAAGCCTTGCATGACTTTTCTTGAGTGTGGAGGTCAACACTAATGGATGAAATATTTGTTTTATACATTTTTCTTTGTGGTTATATAATATACCTGTAATATTTTGTCTTGGGATTGTGTAACACTAGAATCAACGAAATAACCCAGCCCGCCTTAAATCCCTTCGCACCTCTCCGTCAGCGTCTTTTGTCTTGTAAATGTGTCGATCAAGACAAACAGCAAACAGCCTGCTATGCCATTCCCCCCCACCGCCGCAGAAAGGGCAAAAGTTCTCCCAACTTGAGCCTTGATTATCTTGGAGTGAAGTGCTGGAGTTTTAGAGCGGAAATAATGGATCGTTATTTGAAACATATGCATTTCATGTGTGTTCCATGTCTACAACAATCTATGTTAACACATCATTAAAACAGAAATGTTTTTCATGTTTCATGTTTCAAGTCCAAATATCAAATAAACACTTTCACAAAAGGTGCAAGTGCAATACGACAGCTTCTGTGCTACAGCGGTAGAACTGCTGCCTTGTAATTAAGAGGCTGCGGGATTGATCCTGGGTGTTTCACAAATTTACCGTTTTGAGTAGTGAGCTGCTCTTATTGTTAATATTATACACTTTAAAAAAATACATTTGATTTATGTCTGTTAGCTTTTCGTTTTATCTTCTTTTTTTTTTTTTCTTTTCACTTTTACTCTCTTAGTGACGATCACGATACTAATCCCCCCCCCCCCCCCCCCCCCCCCAACTCCAGATCCTACGCTGTTAGTTTTTATTTGAAACTGGGAATATCTGTAGATGTGAGTGGTGTTTTGAGACAATGCTGGTGAATCTGCCTTCTTCATATCTCATTGTCACTTCAATTTTTTTTTATTCAGTTTTATTGAATGCTCCTGCTCACGCTGAATTAGTATGCGCATTATTGTCCATGATATCAAAGCCACACTGACAAAAAAACAGAGACATAGGTATACTGTATATGATATTTGTAATAATTCATTTTATGACCTGTATAGTACATTTCAGAAAACATTGTGGCGCTGATGCAACATTATTCATATTCTTCATATTCATTCGCATACCTTCTTGCGGTTATCATCCGTGACCTTGTTTTTTTTTTTTTTGTGATCTTGCCCAGTCTCCACATTTTGATGCATGGTGGCATTTCTTTTGTACTCCAGGACATGCAGAGGAAAAGAATAGTACAGCTTTTATCCCTCCAGATTAGAGAATTTCCAGTTCCATTGTCTCAAAACACAACTCACATCTATAGTTCTTCCTAGTTTCAAATAAAAACTAACATCGGCAGATCTGGGTTTTTTTGGGAGGGGGAGGGGGGGCCATATTGTGATCGTGACTGAGGGAATAAAAGTGAACAAAAAAAAAAAAAGCCAACTTTTACAAGTACTATAAATTTACACTGGCTGTTACCAACACAAAGAAAATGTATGCTTTTATTGTATAATATTAACAATAAGAGCAGCTCACTTCTCGAAACGGTAAATTTGTGAAACACCCAGGATCAATCCTGCAGCCTCTTGATTACAAGGGAGCAGTTGTTACTGCTGCACCACGGAAGCTGTCGTATTGCACTTGCACCTTTTGTGAAAGTGTTTATTTGATATTTGGACTTCAGCCTTCACACATTACAGTATTCCCTCGCTATATCGCACTTCGACTTTTGCGGCTTCACTCTATCACGGATTTTATATGTAAGCATATTTAAATATATATCACGGATTTTTTGCTGGTTCGCGGATTTCTGTGGACAATGGGTCTTTTAATTTCTGGTACATACTTCCTCAGTTGGTTTGCCCAGTTGATTTCATACAAGGGACGCTGTTGGCAGATGGCTGAGAAGCTACCCAATCAGAGCGCGTATTACCTATTAAATAAAACTCCTCAAATATATTGTGAGCACGGGGGCTGTTCGCACCCCTAGAAGATACGGCCGCTCCTCAACACTGAAAGATTACCTTCACATTGCTCTCTTCCTTGCTGGGCTTAAATGTGGCTGCTTTGTCAAGCGATATGCTTCCCGCATGGTGCTTCGCATACTTAAAAGATCAAACAGCACGTATTGATTTTTGATTGTTTGCCTTTCTCTCTCTCTCTCGCTCTGACATTCTCTGCTCCTGACGGAGGGGGTGTGAGTAGGGGGGCTGTTCGCACCCCTAGACGATACAGACGCTCATCTAAAAATGCTGAAAGATTATCTTCACGTTGCTCCCTTTCTTGCGGCTGGTTTGTCAAGCGACATGCTTCCCGCACGGTGCTTCGCATACTTAAAAGCTCGAACGGCACGTATTGATTTTTAACTGTTTGTTTTTCTCTGTCTCTCTCTGACATTCTCTGTTCCTGACGGAGGGGGTGTGAGCAGGGGGGCTGTTCACACCACTAGACGCTCCTCTAAAAAAACGCTGAAAGACTACCTTTACATTGCTCCCTTCCTAGCAGCTGTGTTGTCTGGCGGTGCTTTGCATACTTAAAAGCCAAACAGCCCTATTGATTTCTGATTGTTTGCTTTTTTCTCTCTCTCTCTCTCTCTCTCTGACATTCTCTGCTCCTGACGCGCACTCCTTTGAAGAGGAAGATATGTTTGCATTCTTTTAATTGTGAGACGGAACTGTCATCTCTGTCTTGTTATGGAGCACAGTTTAAACTTTTGAAAAAGAGACAAATGTTTGTTTGCAGTGTATGAGTAAAGTTCCTGTCTCTCTACAACCTCCTGTGTTTCTGTGCAAATCTGTGACCCAAGCATGACAATATAAAAATAACCATATAAACATATGGTTTCTACATCGTGGATTTTCACCTTTCGCAGGGGGTTCTGGAATGCAACCCCCGCGATCGAGGAGGGATTACTGTATACAGTTCATGTTGACATTTTGTCATTTATTACTAAAACATGAGAAACGTTTCTTTTTTAACGATGTGTTAACATAGATTGTTGTAGACATGGAACACACATGAAATGCATATGTTCCAAATAAAGATCTATTATTTCCCATTTAAAACTCCAGCAAGTTGGGAGAACTTTTTGCCCTTTCTGTGGAGGTGGGGGGGAAGGTATAGTTTGCTGCTTGTCTTGATCGACACATTTACAAGACAAAAGACACTGATGGAGAGGTGTGAAGGGATTTAAGGTAGGCCTGATTTAAGAGTTTTTTCATAAGCTTTGGTAATTCTAGTGTTAAGAAGATGATTATTTTTAAGATTTAAGGGCTGCAAAAAATTTATAGAGCAAATAGAGAAGCCAGTATATTTGAGACTATTCTCCTAAACAAGATTTTAACTGAATTATCAATACAGTAGTTGTATTTCAGTGTTGTATAATTCCACATGGTTATTTAAATTGTACTAGGGGGCTCTGCCCCCTTCTCGCTTCGCTCGCCCAACTCTGGGTTTGGTTTACCAGATATACAATTTAAAGAGATTGGTATTTTCATGGGAATTGTTACATATGCATTATTTTCACTTTTACTTTAAAACTTTTGTAAAAACAGTACTTGTTCTTTATTTCCGGCCCCGGGCGTGGTTAAATCTTTCTCGCAGGATGTATAACGCTGCTCGTGTTGTGAAGGGTGGGCTGAACACACGCTAAGATGTTGCAGTTGGATCATCTGCTGGCGAGCCGCGTTTTCTGCTTGTCACGCTTTGCGTCGATCATTGCTAAGCCTTTTACAGCAGCTGTCCTTTTGCCACTTCGCGTCTCTGCCGCTCGCGTTGTGACGTTTGTCGCTGGATGCACGCTAAGGAGAAGCGGTCGGATCATTTGCTGACTTCCTGCTGCTGCTGCTGGCAAGCTGCGTGTTCTGCTTGTCACTTGTCATTGTTTTAAGAGCTGGGAGCACATGTCTGTCTGCCAAAAGCATTCCAACAACTGTTTGGTTAGATGTCCGTGAACTTGTTTTAAATGTTGTCTCACTGACTTGTCTCGCGTGGCTTTAGTGTCTCTTGAGGGACGTCAGATTGTCTTCCAAGAAGATCACGTCTCGTCTCCCTAATCTCCCTCCCAGGATTTTTTTTTTATAATAGGGAGAAAACAGAAATGAAAAAGGTGATCAGTTAATGGTAAAGTATTGGAAGTTCATAGTGTCTTAATTAGGAAAACAACAATTACATCTTTTAGCTCTTGGTGGTTTTGATATGTTTTTTATAAAATTGGGATGGGTAGCCATCTAGACATGTGACCTTCCCTCTTTCTAAAGAATTAACTCCACCTTGGATTCGGAAAGCCTCCATGTTTTATCCTGTTTCTTTATACACAGTTTTTGTACACATATTTCGGTTTTACTGACATTTTTGCCCAAAGCCTCATCTTCATTATACTCCATACTGTATAAAATCTTATTGTATTCCTTAAACAAATTAATTATTTCTTAGTGTTCAGTAATCTTAGTTCCAGTGTAGTAAGCTGTGCAGTTTTCTTCCAAATTTATTTTCTTGTGTGTTACGATAAAACCTTATCAGCATTTCTCTTTAATGATGATATAATCAAAACATTCAGTTCTCTTTTTAGATGGCTCAGCACTAAGTGATCTTTGAGATTCTTGGTCAGTTTTTGAAATTAATGTAATTCTGATGCTTTTCTTGTTTGCAATTTATTTTTATGAAAGTCATATGTGATTATCGGTCCTCTCAGTTATGTTTTTAATGTTTCCTAGAGTTTATCTATGGAGGCATTAATCTCTATGAAGATGTTAATGAATTGGGTTTAGGTAATATTAATGGACTGTCATGTCAATTGGGAGTTAAAGTAGTAACACTTAATATTTTGATTTAAAAAAAAAATAAAAAAATAAGAGAATCAAGATCTGAAATAACAATGGCTTTATTACTGCAAAATTGGTCAGAGGGAAATAAATTATCAATAGAAAATGATAATGAGCTTACTAAGAGAACTAAAACTGTTTTTAAATGATGTTTTTATTTTAGGACAGCTTTAATGTTTGCTGCTAACAATGGTCAGATAAATATGGTTCGTTTACTGCTTCGGTATAATGCTGATATATCTGTAAAAGAAGATAAAGGATGGACTGCTGAAGATTATGCAGTTATGAATGGACATCATGCGTAAGTTTGGCCTGTTTTACTATTTAACAGTGTAAAAAAAGAAACATACTCACTTTCTTAGAAATTTAAAATAAAAAATGTGTGTTTAGTATGCATATCTTTTTTGTAAAATTAGGTTTTAGGAATCTGTAAAATATAATATCTGCATTGTAATCTTGTATATCCTAGTCCTTCACATATTGCTAAGCTTCACTTTACAATACAATAATATACCATTCCAGGGGTTCATTTTATGATCGCAGAAGCCATTTCTCCACCGTTCATGTTCTTTTTAAAATGACAGTTTTGACAGTACATTTAGGAAGCTTTTTTCTGACTTTTGTTGTCTTTCTGCTTATTTTTGTCCTGGCCATACTATCTTTCATCTTGTGTACATTTGATGTGATTATATGTTGATAACCTGACTAGAGTGGGTGTGAACCACTTTATTTTTTTAAGCAAGCACAAAATTTGTTAACATTCTGTTCAGCAAATTCTAATTACAGGTAGGAAACGGCAAACACGCCACTAGTGGTATTGCAATTACAGTATTGTTTGCCTTTATGTTGATACATTTTTACAGATTAAGAAGATGAATTAGAGCATTGTGACTACTGATGATTTCATCCATTTGATTTTGAAAATCTGGTTAAGGATTTATTACTTTGTATACAAGTCAGTTATCAAATTAGATTAGATAAACCTTATTATTCCCATAGCGAAATTCAGATTCATACAGTAGCAGATTAATAAAAACAATAATACGGATGCACAGGACAGACAATATAGCCAATCAGTCGTTAAAAATGCTCCAAGAGAGATTTTCCTGTCCAGGAGAGGATTTTTCAAGATGGCATCCAATTTTACCATTATCCTTTTTCCACAAGAAGTTTTCAGTGTGTCCAGCTTTCACTATGTGAAGGAGCAGGCTTTCCTGATAAATTTGTTCAGGTATTGTGCTTACAATCATACCTTTTGGTTTTTGCAAGAAAAATCTCTTTACAGGGAGTTTCTTTTAAAATTGCTTTTGTTTGATTCTATATGTTGAAACTTCTCTTAGCAACCCTGTGATCGATTAAAGCAATTTGAGAAACTGAATTGGTGGGTGGCTTGAATACACCAACCTCCTTCCTTTTTTCTCATATCATATTTTAATTTGTGTGAAGTAGGATTGGTGGCTAAAATATTACATACTGAACATTTTATACAGATACTAGGTATTCAGATATTATGTGATTATATTGTATGCGAATATTAGGGGACTGAATATTTTCTTAACTTGTCTGTATAGTAATAGAGCTCAATGCAACAGATATTGACACTAGAGGATTTAATGGCATTTCCTTCAGCAATACCATAGCAAGGAGATACAACCTAATCATACAGAAAATAAATTATACCAATGCTACATTCATTGAAAATTATGGCAGATTAAAAATATGTATATTAAAGATAAGTTATATGTTAAGTGATAGATTACTACCCTTGAATGAGAGATATGATGGAAGTGATCATTTAGGGACATGATATGGAAATTAGCATTGTCCTTGTTTATTAGTAAAATAAGAGTGATTGAACCATGCCAGTAAAAATTAGCTACACGGTGTTGCAACCTTTATTCCAAGTAGGCCTCTACTCATTTTGTCGTTGATTGGTAGTTGTTCCATTGTTCATGTTTTTGCACCAGCATACCCACACACATTTATTACTACATGCAGTTTATGTGCTAATACTTTAGTCTGGAGAAGCTCCAACCTTTTTTTGTTAAAACCACTCTCGTCTTTTGAGTTAAAATTATTATAGCACTGCATCTTAAATTTAATGCATAGTCCTTAAAATCCAGGAGTATGTAATTCTAATTACAGTTGTTCTTTGTAGCTCTTGCCTGGTGTGCATTTTGACGTGACACTGAAAAGTGTTTCTCATGAATCATCAGCAGTGTCGGTTGTTTTTCTTGTATGAAGCTCATGATAAATACACACCAAGTAGTCATGCCTCTCTGAGTCACTGTGGTTGCATCATTCCACAAGTCTTCCAGAATTATAAATAGAAAAGGTTTTCAAGTAATTTTATACATAGTCCTGCACCTGCTGAAAAAGTTGCTTAATTAACACAGGAAATATGCTGTGAAAGGTACTGATTTCGGTAAACTTCCTTCATTTAAGCATGGGTCTCTGTCTATTTTGGTCTGCAATCTTTATTTGTAAAATCTTAGAACAGGTGGCATGTTTTAAGTAAGCCAGGTTGCAGAAAATTCAATCTTGTGTCTTCTGGACAAGGACTTTAGCCAGTAGGTCAAAATAACAGGAACATAATCATGTGAATAATTATACTATTAAATTACATTTGGAGTGTCTGCATTTATTTAGACTCAGTACTTTGTGCACAAAAAATTCTTATAGCTTAATATTTTTTCCCTACTTGGTCTCACTGTTTTTTTTTTTTAAATGGCTAAGGTGTACCCAGACCATAGTAGCAAATGATATAAACTTCTGTTTCCATGTCACAATGCTGTACTGCTAATTTATTTACCTTAAGGCAAGCCCATTTTGTGGTCAGAGCTCACCTATATGTTGAAGCTAGATGTGTACTGTTAAAGTCTTATGGTAATTTGTACAAAGATGGTAAGCAAGGAAGTGATCAGTAGCTGTTCGAAAAATGTTATGTAGTTTATGTTGTTTGTGTAATTAAGCAGCCTTACTTTGGTTTCTTGTAAAATATGTAAGCGCATACTGCCTTCAAATGATCTACATTGTATTAAAATAGACAATTGCAGAGCTCTGATTCCAGCCTTTTAAATTTAAAAACAAGAATATGAATATACATTTAATAAACCGCTCCATTCTTTAACTTTCATTCCTGGAAAGTGATATTACTAAAATTCTGATTAATTTAATTCTGACAAAACTGAGATACTATGTGTAGGTCGTTGATCCATGTTATTCGTTTTTTGTGCTTGTAATTTTAACGTATGCTTTTTTTTTTTTTTTTTTTTTTTTTTTTAAGATGCTCACATTTAATAATTGAGCATGGCACCAAGAAAAGATCACAGCAACCAGTTTCTTATGGTGACAGC
This sequence comes from Erpetoichthys calabaricus, assembly GCF_900747795.2. NCBI lineage: Eukaryota > Metazoa > Chordata > Cladistia > Polypteriformes > Polypteridae > Erpetoichthys > Erpetoichthys calabaricus. The sequence continues at coordinate 262,038,266 of NC_041394.2, read as the reverse complement.
ATCAAAGGGAAAGGTGCATCCTTCTTCTCTAGCCCAGTTCGAAGCCCAGAGTCAGGTTTCACTTTGGGAGAACCAGCTACAGATAAAGAAGGTATACCAATTATAATAGTATAACGGTTGAAATAATTGTTTTAGTAAAGTATCCTTGACTGAAGCCATCAGCATTTCATATGTTTTTTTTGTTTTCTTCACCTTTTGTTTAGATGAATTTTTTATGTATAAACATACTGATTATATATGGACCAGGTGCTATTATTAGTACACTTAATTAATTAATTACTGGAATATTGGCTGTACTCTGACAGGCATAAAAAGTAATGTATTAATATTTCCTACATAATTCCTATGTGTTCCTGCTCATATTTATGAGTAGTTCAAGATGTGTGCTTTTAAACTTTCTGATTCTTGGTATCAAGTACACAAACTTGAAGCCATTAATGTGTTACTTTAAAGCTTTTATTTTCTCGTACAAGTTTGTTCACATTTTTCCTGATTACATTGTTTCATCTGTCTTCATGCCTTTCCTTTTGAATGGATGTAGAAATGCAGCAAGCTCCAGAGCAGGCAGCAGAAGCAGGTGATTCAGGGAAAGGTATCTGAAGATTACAGTTTAATATTGGTCCTAGTGAATACAAATATACTTTTCATACAAACATTTCATATAATATCATATATGGTATTTGCAGTTTACATAATTTATTAGCCTGTATACAAGATATCTAAACATTTTTCTGTTTGTGGCTAAGCATGTATTTTTCTTGGACAATATGTTTTTACACATTCCAGTATAAGAATTAAATTCTAAATTAAACATAAGTAAGATCTTGTTAGTTATAGGTTTAAATACTAATTCAATGCCGTCTTCTCTGTTGACTCATATAGTAATATAGGTTTATATTTTTCATTAATAACTATACCTTTTGTATGTGTTTGTTTTTTTTCTGTAGGTGCAGATGATGATTCCCAAGCTGAATCTATTAGTCGGTAAGAAAAAATAGTTCCTTATTTGTCTCAGTGGTTTCATGACATACTAGACTGACTGATATGATTTCTTACACCTAGGGCATCAAATAGAGCTGGAGACTCTTGGGCTTCATCTGATGAAGATGAGGACTTTGACTTTAGCCCCAAGGTATTTTGCCTTAAGAAATAATTTTGCAGTTACTTTAATACAGAGCTTTCCTACTGTGCAACTCTCACTCAAAACTATTCATAACTAATAAATAGGTTTTAATAATTTTGTTAATGCTTACCTTACATTTTCTGTTAAACACTGTCAAATCCTTAAGGATTTTGAATGAATGTAGGTATTTTAAATGTTCTTTTATCAGAACATTTTGTTGTTTTAATCATAGAAATGTAACATAACATTCTCTAAATGCAGAAAGGGATATGAATTTTAGATTGTTACATTCAGTTATTAGCATTCATAGAGGGTTCAATTTAAATCAAATATATATATATATATATATATATATATATATATATATATATATATATATATATATATATATATATATATATATATATATATATATATATATATACACACAAACTGCTCAAAAACATTAAAGGAACACTTTTTAATCAGAGTATAGCATCAAGTCAATGAAACATCTGGGATATTGATCTGGTCAGTTAAGTAGCACAGGGGGTTGTTAATCAGTTTCAGCTGCTTTGGTGTTAATGACATTAGCAACAGGTGCACCAGAGGGGCAACAATGAGACGACCCCCATAACAGAAATGGTTTAACAGGTAGAGGCCACTGACATTTTCCCTCCTCATCTTTTCTGACTGTTTTTTCACTAGTTTTGCATTTGACTACGGTCAGTGTCACTACTAGTAGCATAACGCGATACCTGGACCCTGCAGAGGTTGCACAGGTAGTTCAACTCCTTCAGGATGGGAAATCAATATGTGCCATTGCCAGAAGATTTGTTGTGTCTCCCAGCACAGTCTCAAGGGCATGGAAGAGATTCCCGTAGACAGGCAGTTAGTCTTGGAGAGGTGGACAGGGCCGTAGAAGGTCCTTAACCCATCAGCAGGACTACTATGTGCTCCTTTGGGCAAGGAGGAACATGATAAGCACTACCAGAGTCCTATAAAATGACCTCCAGCAGGCCACTGGTTATGAATGTCTCTGACCAAACAGACTTTATGAAGGTGGCCTGAGGGCCCGACTTCCTTTAGTGGGCCCTGTGCTCACTGCCTGGCACCGTGGAGCTCGATTAGCACTTGCCATATGCTTGTCACAGATGACAGCAGGTTCACCCTGAGCACATGTGACAGACGTGAAAGGGTCTGGAGAAGCCACGGAGAACGTTCTGCTGCCTGTAACATCGTTCAGCATGACTGGTTTGGTGGTGGGTCAGTGACGGTCTGGGGAGGCATATCCGTGGAGGGATGCACAGACCTGTACAGGGTAGACATCAGCACCTTGACTGCCATTAGGTATTGGGATGAAATCCTTGGACCCATTGTCAGACCCTATACTGGTGCAGTGGGTCCTGGGTTTCTCCTGGTTGTACAACAATGTCCAGCCTCATGTAGAGAGAGTATGCAGGCAGTTCCTGGGGGATTAAGGAACTGATACTGTTGACTGTCCCCCAGAATCGCCTGACCTAAATCCAATAGAACACTTCTGGAACATTATGTTTCGGCCATCCAACGCCACCACCTAAGACTGTCCAGGAGCTCAGTGATGCCCTGGTCCAGATCTGGGAGAAGATCCCTCAGGACACCATCCGTCGTCTCATTAGGAGCACACCCCGACATTGTCAGGCATGCATACAAGCACGTGGGGGCCATACAAACTACTGAGTACAATTCTGAGTTGCTACAATGAAATTTCGGTAAAATGGACTAGCATGCCGCATCATTTCTTCACTTTGATTTTCGGGGTGTGTTTGAATTCAGCCCACTGTAGGCTGATAATTTTCATATCCATGAAACGATGTGGTATCCTTTCATTCCTAAGAAATTACCCAGTCCATATCAGTATAGATAACCAGCATGTTTTTTTTCCCATTGAAATCTGTTGTGTTTTCAAAGTGTTCAGAGGCAGAGTTCCAGCATGCTTATTTTTGAGTTCCAGCATGCATATTTTTGAATATTGTTAATGAATTCTTGCCAAATTCTTAAAATTATTTTGTACTATTTCTCATAAGGAAAAGAATTCTGTTTTATTGTAGAATAAATTGACACTCTGATCTGTATAAAGGTGTGTAACATTCCTTTGTTTTTTTTTTTTTTTTTAGCTAAATATTTGTACTGTCAAGCTTTATTCTAACTGCATTGTTAATCTCTTCTACTATGCTCTTAACGTCTCTTTTATTAATTTATTCAGCTTAAAGTCTTACTAGCTTTTTCTCCATTTCCCTAAATAGAATGGCAGGACATAATAATGAGTTGCTCCATTTCATTTGTTGCCAAAATGTTAAATGTTGTTTGTAATGACAACCATTTTTTTAGTGCATGTCATTGGGTGAACTTGTATATTCTTTATCAGTCCTAGAATTCTCAGTTACTCATTCTGGTGCCCTACTGGTTTACAATTTATTTTTATTCAAAACATAGGAAATTATTTGTACCCTTAAATATATTTTGAATGATTCTTAGATTGTTCAGAATTGGCTGTATGATGTTTTGGTTTCTATGAACGTACTGTATCATTTTGTTTACAAATTCATGTAGTAATGTTTGGTCATCTAATATTGATGGGTTTATTTGTCAGGGGTGAATTGCTTTAGTGGAATTAAGTGCCAGAAAGGGGGGACATGGTCTGAAGAAAAAAAAATATATTCACACTATTTAAGAGAAGGTTATTATCAATAATAAAAAATATTCACTATGGATCTGAGAGAATGTGATTCTTTATAAAAGGTAAAATTATTGCAGTAGTAATACTCATTTAAAAACTCATTCCATTATAATTGTGTGGGAGCCATTTCTGTGCAATGATGAAAACTACTACTATAAATTGTATATCCTCCAAACTTCAGGCATATGCATCAACCGGAATTATCAGTGATGTAACATTTCTCATCCAACGAGGTGGTGCTCATTGTCAGGCACTGCTGCCTCACAGTTAATGTTTATATACAGTATATACAGGTGCTGGTCATAAAATTAGAATATCATGACAAAGTTGATTTATTTCAGTAATTCCATTCAAAAAGTGAAACTTGTATATTAGATTCATTCATTACACACAGACTGATGTATTTCAAATGTTTATTTCTTTTAATGTTGATGATTATAACTGACAACTAATGAAAGTCCCAAATTCAGTATCTCGGAAAATTAGAATATTGTGAAAAGGTTCAATATTGAAGACACCTGGTGCCACACTGTAATCAGCTAATTAACTCAAAACACCTGCAAAAGCCTTTAAATGGTCTCTCAATCTAGTTCTGTAGGCTACACAATCATGGGGAAGATTGCTGACTTGACAGTTGTCCAAAAGACGACCATTGACACCTTGCACAAGGAGGGCAAGACACAAAAGGTCATTGCTAAAGAGGCTGGCTGTTCACAGAGCTCTGTGTCCAAGCACATTAATAGAGAGGCGAAGGGAAGGACAAGATGTGGTAGAAAAAAGTGTACAAGCAATAGGGATAACCGCACCCTGGAGAGGATTGTGAAACAAAACCCATTCAAAAATGTGGGGGAGATTCACAAAGAGTGGACTGCAGCTGGGGTCAGTACTTCAAGAACCACCACGCACAGACATATGCAAGACATGGGTTTCAGCTGTCGCATTCCTTGTGTCAAGCCACTCTTGAACAAGAGACACCGTCAGAAGTGTCTCGCCTGGGCTAAAGACAAAAAGGACTGGACTGCTGCCGAGTGGTCCAAAGTTATGTTCTCTGATGAAAGTAAATTTTGCATTTCCTTTGGAAATCAAGGTCCCAGAGTCTGGAGGAAGAGAGGAGAGGCACAGAATCCACGTTGCGTGAGGTCCAGTGTAAAGTTTCCACAGTCAGTGATGGTTTGGGGTGCCATGTCATCTGCTGGTGTTGGTCCATTGTGTTTTCTGAGGTCCAAGGTCAACGCAGCAGTCTACCAGGAAGTTGTAGAGCACTTCATGCTTTCTGCTGCTGACGAACTTTATGGAGATGCAGATTTCATTTTCCAACAGGACCTGGCACCTGCACACAGTGCCAAAGCTACCAGTACCTGGTTTAAGGACCATGGTATCCCTGTTCTTGATTGGCCAGCAAACTCGCCTGACCTTAACCCCATAGAAAATCTATGGGGTATTGTGAAGAGGAAGATGCAATACGCCAGACCCAACAATTCAGAAGAGCTGAAGGCCACTATCAGAGCAACATGGGCTCTCATAACACCTGAGCAGTGCCACAGACTGATCGACTCCATGCCACGCCGCATTGCTGCAGTAATCCAAGCCAAAGGAGCCCCAACTAAATATTGAGTGCTGTACATGCTCATACTTTTCATGTTCATACCTTTCAGTTGGCCAACATTTCTAAAAATCCTTTTTTTGCATTGGTCTTAATTGATATTCTAATTTTCCGAGATACTGAATTTGGGACTTTCATTAGTTGTCAGTTATAATCATCAACATTAAAAGAAATAAACATTTGAAATACATCAGTCTGTGTGTAATGAATGAATCTAATATACAAGTTTCACTTTTTGAATGGAATTACAGTGGAACCTCGGTTCACGAACGTCTCGGTACACGAACAACTCAGTTTACGACCAAAAAGTTCGCCAAACTTTTGCCTCGGTTCACGACCACACACTCTGTATACGAACAAGCCAGGTTCCCTTTTGGTTTGTACATGTTCAGTCTCTCCCTGTGCATTTCCTGTGCAGCGAGCAAGAGAGAGAGCGAGAGAGGGTGACACACACACACACACATGCACACACACAGAGGCAGCACGAGGGAGAGGCAGCGCCAGAGACAGAGGCACACACAGGCAGCGCGAGACAGAGAGAGCCACGCACACACACACAGGAGCACGTGCGAGAGAGGCGCGCACACACACACAGGAGCTCGCTAGAGACACACACACAGGCGCTCCAGGCTCGCAAAAGACAGACGCACGCACACACACACAGGCGAGAGAGAGCGCGAGGGACACATAAGGTAGAGAAGGCTTGTTTTTGTTTTCAGTTTTATTTACAGTGATCGGTTCGTAGCCTGCATTGTTGCAATGTTACTTTTCTTGGTGGTTTATTAAATTACAGATTTTTCAAATGTTCATTTTTTCCCCTGTGCTTAAAACTCATTAAAAAAAGTGTTTTTAGCGAGCGGTTCGTAGCACTATAGCTCGAACTATTGCAGTGTTAGTTTTCTCTGTTGTTCAAGGTTTTCTCAGTGTTATTCAATGTTTTTACATTTAGTTTACCATTACGCTGTGCATTCTATGGTGTATTTAACTATATTTGTGCTTAAAAACTAAAAAATATATATATTTACATACAGCTCGTACGGTCTGGAACGGATTAATTGTATTTACATACAACCCTATGGGAGAAATTGCTTCGGTTCACGACCAACTCGGTTTACGACCAGAGTTTTGGAACGAATTGTGGTCGTGAACCGAGGTTCCACTGTACTGAAATAAATCAACTTTGTCATGATATTCTAATTTTATGACCAGCACCTCTAAATATATATATATAAAATATTAATATATATAAAATAGAGGGATTGAAAGATCTGAAAATAATTTACACAAAATTTTGATATGCTTTCCTCACTTCTCTGGTAGGAAGTAGTTTTTATATGGTCTAACCCAGAGTATAACAGAAATGTCATTTTTCTAAGCCCATTTTCAATGACCTAATTATTAAAATTAAAACTATTATATTGTAGGAAAGTTCTGTTTGTTTTTGAAGCTATAGTGAGGACTGTTGCATAGAGAATTATAGAGACGTACTGCCATCTGGTCAGAAATGGTGAATAGGCAATATGCACACTGTCTTCTGCATTCCACATCGGATGGAATTGTATGAAAACTAAGTACCTTGTTGTACTTGCTGGAAGCTGAACGTAAAGGTACAACACAATGTTCAGCTGTAGAGCTATCTGTATGCTGAAACTTGAACTTCTTTTTCTTGGACCTTCTCACCACTACACAAAAATCACAACTGCAGCACAGACAACAGAAGTAATTGAGCTAGCCGAAATTTCACAGGAAGTATGTCACCTCTACTGTGTGCATATAGCCTATTTCTGGTTTGGAGATCTTATAATATGGTATACAAAAAGTAGGTTAATGAGAGTAATTCAGCCAGAATCATTGTTCCATTGGGTTGTGGCGAGAACAGACATACATTATTCTTCTGGCATTCATAGTCATGCCTCCCTTGCCTACCTGTGTCTCATTTAGTTTAGTCTCCATAAGCTGAGCTGAATAATCACACTCCTGACAGTATTTTAAAAATCAATTCTTGTTAACAGGTGCATGCAAGGCCTTTCTATTCTGTTTAGTTTGTTATATTGAAAAATTACGGTCATCTGTTATATATATTTATTTTGTTCATGTAACTCCTTGTATAGTGTGTAGTGGAAGCAGAGACTTCAGTGCTGCTGATTGCTGGATCCAGTGTTCAAGGCTTTGATAGATAGATAAAGTAGATAGATAGATACTTTATTAATCCCAAGGGGAAATTCACATACTCCAGCAGCAGCATACTGATAAAGAAAATATTAAATTAAAGAGTGACAACAATGCAGGTATACAGACAGACAATAACTTTGAATAATGTTAACGTTTAACCC